>NC_091059.1:6494437-6794437 GCF_000393655.2 Nicotiana sylvestris
GAATTAAAAAAATTAATAGTAGTGAACTTTTGGATTGCAAGGACTAAATTTATGATAGGAAACAGAAACAGATATTCTTCAGTGCTTCTTACACATCATATAGTATATCATGAGCACTTTTTTTGTCAAAGTATAGAGAAATGAGTTTTAAACTTCTCCCTTTGTGAGTATTTCGCTGCTGCGGATGTACTTATTACGAGTTGAGGGATAAACATAACTCTCAAGTAACTGATGGTATCAGTTTTCACGTAGTATAATATTTTTGTCTCTGGAGAATATTGAAAATAACTTAATTCACACAAAATGGCGTTGGCCGGCCAGCCTAGAAGGCAAAACTTTCTCAAGTCATTTTCAGAAATTAGTTGACAGCCAAGAATTATATAGATCCCAAAAACATGGCGAAATAGCCATATAGGTAGTTTGCATCAACGTCTGAACTAATATCTTAGAAGGGAAAACTCAATCCCAATAGTTGTTCGATAATTAAAGTACAAAAATGACTGATAGAAGTATCATAACATACATACCATCAGATATTCTCGCTGAAATCCTTTCAAGATTACATATCAAAGCAGTTAGTCATCAGATGCCGCAGGCGTTTGCAGAGCTTCGCTCGAGCTGCTCTCTGACTATCCATTTTCTATGTTGCACCATCTTGAGATCACCAGTAAGCCTCATTGCCAATCCGAATTAGGAACTTCGGTAGGCAATGAGCAACCAGAAGTCTATGTGTGGGCCTGTGGGTAGTATGCGGAGAATTTAATGCAACAAGATAGGTATCAGAGAGATCTAACAACAACAGAATGACAAGGGCCATGTATGAGTTTTCAGAATGCATAGAATTTATCATCATAGGGAGAGCATACCCTTGGGTGAAGGGCAATTATCATCATCTTTCCTCAAGATTGGACAGATTCCTTTCCACAACAAAATAGGACGAAGAGTTTAGGTACATCAAGTTG
The DNA here is from genome assembly GCF_000393655.2 of Nicotiana sylvestris. NCBI lineage: Eukaryota > Viridiplantae > Streptophyta > Magnoliopsida > Solanales > Solanaceae > Nicotiana > Nicotiana sylvestris. The sequence goes on from NC_091059.1 coordinate 6,495,400, forward strand.
TCTGCACTTCCAAGAATTGCCTCCAGTTATAATCCTAAACTACTCCAATGTGGGGAAAAGAGGTATTTATAGAGGTTGAAGGTCTTAAAGAGAAGATAAAAGATTCGTGGAACTCCTTTATGGTAGCACGTAAGCCTGATTAGAAACTGAAATTTTTGAAAGCAAAATTGGTCGAGTGAGAATACCAACAACATTGGCAGTCTAGAGAGAAAATCAGACTTATGAAGTAAAAGTCTGTGTTGGATAAAATACATGAACAAAGGCTACATACTAAGGAGGAATTGATCCTAAAAGCTAGTGTATTTGGGAGTTGAACATGTTACAAAATATCAGCAGATATTTCTAAGGTTCTTCGGGTGATATAAGGTGACAAGAACACTAAGTTTGTCCCAGTAATGACTACTGTTCGCAGAGATAAAATACCATTGGCAAGTTGGATATTAACGGAGAAATAGAGGAAGATCCAAAGGCCATCAGAAGAGAGATCTTAGAGTTCAATTAGAACTTGATGGAGCAAGGTTCAACATAAATGAATGTCCAAGAATCAGTGAAGAGGAAGACAACATGGTTACAAGGTCCTTTTGGAGGAGTGGAAGTACCAGAGACCATCCAAATCAGCGCAAGTGACAAAGCCCGGGCTCTGACAGTTACACTATTGAGTTTCTATCAAACATGCTGGCCAATCATCAAGGGAGACATTATGAAAGCAGTGGAGTACTCTTACGGACAAGGTAATTTTGAAAAGAGAATAAATGACACATTGCTCTTATCTCAAAAAAGAATGGAGCCTTGGCAATGAAGGGTTCTGTGCCTATCAGTTTTGTAGAGGAGCATACAAAATCATCTCTAAGCTCTTGACCGGAAGATTTAAGAGGGTGGATGCACAAGTTAATTGACAAAGACCAGATGGCATTCATCAACAGGAGGCAGATCATGAACGCTGCCTTACTAGATAACTAGTCCATGGATACCAGAACAAAAGGCAAGATCCCTAAAATAATTTTGCAAGTTCGATCTAGTAAAGACATGATCATGTGAATTGGGATTTCCTAATCAATATTTTAAAAGATATGGGATTCAGTAGGAAATGGCTTAAATCGGCATTCTTCTTTATCAGCACGGTCAGATTTTCAGTTTTGATTAATGGTTCTCCTGTGGGCTTCTTTCCTTCACAAATGGGTCTTAGGCTAGATGACCATCTATCTCCTTTTCTGTTAGTATTGGTTATGGAAGGATTTAACAGAATGCTAAGGATAGCCAATCATAGTGGATGGATAAGGGGCTTTAAAGAGGCTAGCATTGGTTTCAATATTAAGGAAATTCCATGCTTTTTATATGTTGATGATACACTTGTTTTTTTATGCTAGTGTGGAGCAAATAAGGCATTTAAGGTTGATATTAACTTTATTTGAAGAATTGTCTGGCCTAAAAGTAGACTAGAGGAAGAGTATTATGTTCTCTATGAATCAAGTGCACAATGTTTGAATACATGCTAGCATACTGGAATGTCAAGTCGGTAGCTTACCAACTAGATGAGGCTCCCTTTAGGTGAAAAGAACATGTCATAAAAAACTTGGCAAGAGGGGATAGAAAGAGGCGAAAAAAGATTTGCAAAATATAACAGTCAATACCTCTCACTGGTTGCAAAAGAGGTGTAAGGTTGGTCCTGATTAATACTGTACCTGACTTAATGCCAACTTATATGATAACTATTCCAGTTAACAGCTAAAGCGAAGAAAAGGTTAGATGCCCTATGGAGAAACTTTCTCTGGCAAAGCAACAAGGATAGATCTTTTCACTCCGTCAAATGGAGCTCTACATCTATTGGCCGAGGAGGAGGATTGGCGATCAGGAATCTGAGGCAGCATAATAGTAACCTTCTGATGAAAAGGCTACGGAGATACAATTCAGAAGAACAAGAACTATTAAGAGAAGTTATCACTATGAAATATGGCCAAGAAAGCCCCCGGTGTTCGAAACAGTCATCTTCTCCAATAGAGTGGGAGTATGGAGGAATATCGAAAATATATGGCCCTCTTTTAGATCAAATATTGATACCGAATGGGTAATGATAGGAGGGTTTCCTTTTGGAATAACAATTGATAAGGCATGGGTCCCTTGAAAGAACAGTTCGCTGACATATTCAAGCTTATATACGACAACCATAAACTACTTTGAGCTCCTACAAAGAACATGGCTGGAACTTCAACTTTTGAAGATGGTTGAATGACTAGGAAATAGGCACGGGTGCAAAATTTTGAAAGCACTAGAGCATTTTTAAGGTTTTAACAAGGACGAAGATAAAGTAAAGCTCACTGTAAAGGACACTTTACAGTGACGTCCTGCTATCCTTTGCCTCTCTACCTCAGATGATCAACAAGCAGTCTCTTGACCTGAAAACAGAGATGAAAGGTGGAGATAACGAAGAACATTGCATGTTTCTCCAGACTATTAGCCAAAGAATCACGCTCAACACATGAGAATTGTAGAAAAGAAGCTTCCAGTTTTGTCCCAGATGTAACTTATCTGGAGGAAAACCAGAGACACTAAATCATCTCTTCCTCCATTGCCTATTATGGATAATTGGTAACAGTTGTTTATGAATATGGTAAGCATTAAAGGGGTGATGCCTAGGAGCACCAATGAACTACTCAAATGCTGGGGGAAAAAATAAAGCAAAGGAGATAAAAGAAATGGTGGAATATCATTTTTTTTACAACCATGGTGTCAGGGCCAACTTGCGAGCACCTCGACTAATTCCAGAGGTACCTGCTACCTCCTACCAGCACAGGTACTAAGTAACTCTATCCACATGGCTTAGACAACTGGGAAGAAATCACCTAGTATTTTTTCCTCCGCTAGAATTTGAACCTGAGACCACATGGTTTTTAACCTACTTCATTGACCACTAGGCCACACCCTTGGGTGCCAAAGTTGTATTAGTCCAGAAATGGTGGAATACCATTCTTGCAAGTATATAGTGGACTGTTTGGAGATAGAGGAATGTAATAATTTTTATGTAAAAATGAAATTGTAAATGAAGCTGAAACTGAATCATTGATAGAATCTCATAGAGTCCCTCAAGAAAAGAATGGGACTAATCTTTTTTGCTATGTAATATCTGTCCATATTACATAGCGAGGGTCTATCGGAAACAAACTCTCTACCTCACACAAGGTAGGGGCAAGATCTGCGTACCTCCCAGACCCCACTTGTGGGATCACAGTAGGTATGTTGTTGTTGTTATTGTAATAGCAGTACATATTACATAACCTTTGTTATCTTTTCAACAAATAAAAAAAATTAGAGACACTGCGCATGGCTTGTGACACTGTGGGCCTAGAGCGCTACAGAGCCATGACTGAGTTGAGAGTACAAAGATCACTCAAGTAATCTCCAATTAGGAAAAAGTGGATATCATATATATGATGTGTCAGCTAAGCTAGAACACTTAAAACATATATGCTGATTCCATGAAGTACTTGAGAGGATACTTTAGGTTCTCTTTTACTTGTACACCCCATGAACCCCCCCCCCCAATCTCCTAGGACAAGTACAGTACTAAGAGTCAACCAACGCCAAATTCCATATATATGAGACACGAACATGGCAAAAACAGATGAAATAAAGCTTACCTAAAATTGGTTTTCTGAAGCAACTTTCACAGAATTAATCCTAAATTAACTTGTATCTGATTCTTAGATAGAATTCCATTTCTTCTTGACAACAGGCAATGGCCTACAACTCCTTTCAAAATTGTCAACAATAGGTACATGCCACATGTAGAGCATCATGCCTACTGTTGAACAAGCTTGAAAGAAGGTGCTTTTCAGAATATAATGAAAATTTTTAGACCCATTAACCTAGACAAGGCAACAACGGATAGCCCTTAGGTCAAAATTAGGTTGAGGAGCAATATTGTCCTATCACAAAGAGATATTGGATTAAGAAACTACAGTTACAACGACAACAAACACGGTCTTCATTGAGATAAGCCTTCAAATAATCAATGTCATATACATCAAGTCTGGTTTCTACACTTCTTTCCTTCCCATTAAACAAGAAACATCAGTTGATTTGAAAATGAGACTAGCCTCAATTTCTAGTTTTCATAGCTCAGTAATTTTTTGATAAATGTATAATCAACAATGAAAGGTAAACTAGCAACATGCTTGAAAAGAGCACCAAAATGAAAGTACAAAATTATCAAGAAGTGAATAAACCTCTTAAACAAGCACTGCTCTGCAGCCACTGTCACACTGTGAAGACCTCTCTTTAGCTTGTATTTTTGATGTATAAATCATACAACTCAGGCATCTTCTCCTTGAAAGGAAGAACATATTTCTTACGAAATCGTGATTCAGGAGATGACACGGCAGTGTAAAGACTTAGTTTCCCTTTTATCAGCTGGTTTTCTTTAAGAAACTTCAAGATTTCATTCCTTGGCTTGACCCTCTTCTCCATACTGTACTTTAAAAGTGGTGCATGAGAAGCCAGATAACTAGGTTCATACCCAAGTTCGGTCATGAAAAATTTCAATGTACTTCTTATCTTAGCCTCTGATGAAGTCAAACAGTAAGGAAGTTTTCGCACCATTGCACAGATATCAGAATCAGACCATCCAAAACTCCGGAAAATATCTAATTTCCTTTCTAATTTTGATTCATCAAGCGACACAAGTGCTTCAATGGCATGAAGAAACATCCGTGACTCCCGAGGTACGTTAAAACTCTTTTCTGCTTGATTTACTACTCTCTCAAGCCACTCAGGGTTATTAAGCAGATACCTAGGACGCCGATGAAAAACCGTCTCAATATCCCCTAGCGAAAACCCAAGATTTTGCAACAATAGTATATTGGGTGGTATTACTTTAGGGAGATTACTGGAAAGCAGCCTAGGCTCTTTCTTAATAACCCTAGCTACAGCATCATAACTGCCCAAATACTCCCGAAGATAATCAAGACTTGGTTTAATAGTAGTATGTAAACCTCTCATCAAGAAATCGCTTTTATTGATAAATGTAACAAGGTCAGACCCAGATAAGCCAATTTCTTGTAAAACCATAATTTTGGGTTTAAGGTTTTTATCAATATGAGAAAACAACAATTCAGGGGAAGAAGAAACGAGGGTTTTGATCTGGGTTTTATTCATACCCACTTTGTGAAAGAGATCAAGTAACAATTGTGGCTCATAATTTCGGAGTGTCGAACGAGTTACCTTGGAGCTTGTAGAAATGGCTTCTTTGTTGGAGAAGCCAAGTGAATTTACCAGAAAGTCCACCAATGTAGTTGCTGCAGCTGTGGAGTAAAAGAGCTGAAATCTGATGGAAAAGAGACGCTCCTTTGCGCAATAGCTACTGATTCCAAACATCGGGGCAAGCTCTCTTCGTTTGCAGGCGTTACCACTACCCTCGGGTCGTACTCCACCTTCGCTGATTTGCTTCAGCTTTGAGTCAATCACTTTAGTTTTACGGCGGCTGGACTATAATTATGTTAGTACTTACTCTATTTTTGAACTTATTTTCTTTTTGGTTTGTGACAGAAAGAATGATTATTTTTTTTATTTGGAAACAATTTAGCTTTATGTAATGATTTATAGTCACATAAAATATATGTGCCTTATTTTACCCACAAGTTCAAAAGTATTCTATCTTTTCTTAAACTTCGTGCTCAATCAAATAAGTTTACATAAATTAAAACGGAGGGAGTAATATTTTTAGTTTATACTCATTGGTACTGTCAGATGCTCTTAAATTTGGGGATGAACACAATTCGGTGATGTATTTTGAGACAGAGTTGCAACTAATTATTTTGAGGCAAAATACGTACTTTACCCTGCACTCAAATTCCTCTTATACAATTGTTAAATACAGAAATAGTATTATATACTAAAACTTTTAAAAGTATATCAATTACACATCTCTTTTGTCATGTGTCATACACATAAAAGAAGCACGTGAAAACTAAAAAAATCATCTGAAATTAAATTTTTTTATTTTGTTTTTTCTGTTTTTTAACTATTTCCTTTTTAAATTAAAGAAAAAAATATAAACCAATGTCTTCTTCCTCAACCCCAAACCCTAGCGCTCCCCCCCCTCCTGTTCGTCTTTTTCCCCAACCTTCATTCTAGTTTTGTCTACCCGCTCATATTTTGCCTCTCCAACCCTCATGACTAAGAATAAAAAGAAAAAGAAGAAGAAAAGGGGAGCTATTGGATCTTGTAAAAATCACAATTATTGACCTTTTGAAAAAGCTTAAAATTTTGATTTTGATATTCCATAACCTAGAAAATTAATTTGAATTTGTGATTATTGTTGAATAAAAATTTACTAAAAATATGCTGAAAATTTGGTGATTAATTTTGATAAAATTCAAAAAACACCATTAACAAATTTAAAGCTTTGAGTTTGAACTTGAATTTGAAATTTGTATAAGAATTTGTGATGAATATTGTTAAAGCTTGTTAAAAATCAGCAAAGAATTGAATCGGTAGTTTGGGAAGAAGGTGCTTGTGGTGGAAGAGTCGGTGGTAGTATGGTGGTGGTGAAGAAGATGATGGGGTTGGGAAGATGAGAGAGGGGGTTTCTTTTCTATTTTTTTTTTTTTGGGAAGATGAGGAGGGGGAGGGGGGCTTTTTCAGTTTTTCTTTTTTTTCTCGATTTATGACACGTGTCAGATGCTGATTGGCGCGTGTAACAGAAATTTTTAAGCCGATGTGGTCAAACACCGAAGTGGTGTGTAATTGACACACTTTTAAAAGTTTTGGTGTATAATACTATTCCCGCATTTAACAGGTATGTAAGAGGGATTTAGGTACAAGGTCGATGGGTAAAATATGTATTTTGCCTTTATTTTGACGATGGTTCCCTAACAACTATTTTCACCTAGTTACCTCAACAGAAGCGTGTACATACCTTCAGGACTCGTTTGGCATGAGGGCTAAAGTATAATACTATAATTAATCTCGGAATTAAATTTGAGATGAGTTTATTTTATATTTTGATGGGATTATGGTGTTTTTTTTACTTGAATTATAGTGTTTTTTTATCCTTATAAAAAAATAAAATAATTAATCCTGAAATAACTCCCGAGATAATTAATCCTGGAATAACTTGTTTCCCAAATAACCCTAACATTTCTCAATATGTACCTATTGAACACAATAATTTATCAGTAAAAAAAAGAGTTAATACCCTAAAATATCCTAAATTATCTTGTTTTTGTTAGTTTACTACTTAAACTATTCGGTCCCCAAAACTCCCTGAACTATATTGTCCTTCATATTAAAAAATCTCTTATTGCATTTTTAGAGGTGCGTCTAGTACACGTTCTCAATTATCTAAAAAAAAGTGCCATGTACCACTACATGTGGCTTTTTAACTCAGCCTAAAACCCGCCTAAACTATCATTTTTTTTGTCAGTTACTTACTTAAACTATCTGGTACCCCCATAATCCCCATGAACTATATTACCCTATATATTAAAACCCAATGTACCACTACACAAAATAAAATTTCGCAAATAAAAAATTAGTTGGCCGGCAATTACATTCTCTAATTTCATACTACATAAAGAAGTTTCAAGAGATTCAACCTTATTCTCTACAAGGTGTTGAGTTTAATGAGTTTTTAACAATAGACTAAAACAAGAAAGAGAATAAATCATTTCAGAGAAAACAAGAGAGGGGGAATTTTTTTCAAAGGAACCATATGGAGAACCGAAGAAAAAAGGTTAAAAAATGACGAAGAAAGTGAAAAATAAAGAAGAAAGGTGAAATATTAGAATGAATAGTGAAAAAATGAGGAAGAAAGGTGGATATAACTAAAATAAGGAGAATATCTATTTAAAAAATAAATTTGAAAGAGGGTTAGATTAATTAGCCATTATTTTCTGTCAGGTGAGCTATTTTGATGGTTTTTTTAGCTGCCACGCGCTCTCAAACGAGTATTTACATAATATGAAGGGCAATGTAGTTCAGAGAAATTTTGGGGACAGCGAATAGTTTAAGTAGAAAACTAACAAAAATATAATAGTTTAAAGGGTTTTAGGGAAGGTGTGTGGAATGTTAGAAGATAATTTTTATATCTTAAAAATAAAAATATAACATATGATTAATAGCTATTATTATAATATTATAGCTGACTTTTTATTAAATTCATACAAAACCATCTTTGATTAGCTATTAATGACTTTTGAATTCTTTTGTTCAAATTATTATTATCAACTAGTATTAGTACTATCGCGCGGGTAATTAAAAAGAACGACCTACACCATAAAGTTTAATATGTTAGTGTTAATACCATCTTTACAACCAAACATTAAAAATATTTTAAGACTCCAGTAAAACTTTCATTCCATCTCCTAACAAATGTTCCATAAAAATAATGATACTATACAATTTGTTTGATATGAACGTTCCACAAAAAATAATGATGCTATACAATTTGCTTGATATGTAGCACGTGCCTAAGGGAACATTTTTGTAGCAAATGCTCATGACATATTGCAGTACATTTTTCAGAAGTTGTCCTCTATATTGAAGTTTATCACTACAAAAAACATGGGTAAAAACTCAAGAATTCTGGTGAACCCCTATCACTAACATTTTGGAAAATTGAAAACCTAATTATGCGTAAGACACCTTACATTTCCTAATGCTTATATTGAAAGTACGAAAATCCCAATAGTTGCATGAATTCGATCTCCCTAAAATAAAAAATTTGAAAAGAAATTTAAGTTAGTAAGGCGCATAAGTTGAAGAAAATACATCACAACTCGAAAAAAATAACATGTAAAAGAGTATGTACCTTTTCATCTTGAATAATTAATTCAATTAAATTAGAATTTTTTGGTTTCTCGCGGTCTGGAATGTGCCATAATCTAACAACACGATCCTTCAAATCCCAACTCATTTTGGACATTAATATTTCGCTGATATAGTTATAGTTTGGAGCTATACTTTGTAGAAGTTTGTGTGGAAGCTAAACCCTAAGTAATGTAGAGAAGCCAAACCTAAGCAAAAGTTGTTTAAATAAAGATTTCTAAGGAAAGACAATCTAGTAAATCAATTTTTAAGTATATGAAATCCTAATATGTGTAAATCAGTTTGTATGAGTGAGTGCGCAAAAAATGATACGGATCTTCATTTTTTAGCTTTTGGCTTATTTTAATTTCAACGTATTTTTGTGGTTAATTAAAATTTGTTAATCACCAAGCCTTAATTTTTCTTATCTTTTTCCTTTGTCCTATTGTTCATTTTTCAATATTATTTCCTTTAATATAATATAGATGTAAGATACAAAACGTTTATTTAATTATTTCTTTCTTAAAAAAGAATACCTAGAATAACTGAATTATACACAAAATTTAATTAAAGATATATATTATAATGTATATTATTCGTAAATAAGATCAGATACAAAGCTTGTACTAAATATAGCATTATTAATTCAACTTAAAATTAATGTGTAAGATACAAAACGAAATTGTAATTGATTCTTTCTCAAAAAAAGGATACCTACCATAACTGAATTATACACAAAATTTAATTAAAGATACCTATAATTACAGTATATTGGTCTGCTTACGTCTTTTTTTTTTGTACGACCAAAAGATTCTACTTTGGTCATAAAAAAGAGAACATTTTAGTTTAATTAATTCTTTCTTAAATAATTCAATCTATTTTCTTTAGTATAATATAGATGTAAGACAAAATATTTATTTAATTAATTCTTTCTTAAAAAAGAATACGTACCATAACTGAATTATACACAAAATTTAATTAAAGATACTTATAGTAATGTATATGATACTTATATTAATGTATATGGTTCGCAAATAAGGTCAGATGCAAAGCTTGTACTAAATATAGAGTTATTATTTCAACTTAAAATTAATGTGTAAGATACAAAATAAAATTTAATTGATTCTTTCTCGAAAAAGGATGCCTACCATAAAAGAAATCCTTAATAGTATTACAAGTCGATGATCCTGTAATTTTGTATGGCAAGTGTGAGTAATCATATATTGTCATATCATAATGATCTTTTTCTTTTACTTATTTTTGGACTTTGGTCCATAACACGTTTTTAGAAAGAATTTTTTCTTTCCATTTTTATATCAGCAGAATATTTCATACCTTTTTCTCTTACCCATATTAACTCAAAGCATTAATTTTATATTTCAACAGAATATTTGTCATATGTAATATTACTCCAAATATGGTTATATATGTTCACGGATAACTCTATTTTCTATTTCATTCCCACCAAAAAATATTTAATTATTAATTACATACAAAAGAACATCAAATAATAATTTTTTGACGGAAACCATAAACTTATATATAATATAATATAGATATAATAATATATGTTCACGGATAGCTCAATTTCATCTTTCTTTCCCAACAGATTTTTTATCCAATTAATAATTAGATACAAAAGAATATCAAATGATATTTTTTTTCAATTTTATACAAATAGAATCCAACAAATAGATTTCATAAAAGTGCCAAGTGGCTTTTCTCAATACGCCACTTGGCTTAACCTCATGCTTCATTACTCTCCTTTTAATATAATATAGATAGATTGAGTAAGATCTTATTTTGCTGCTTCAATTTATTTAATTTTTATACTCAATAAATTTTTAATATCATAAATAAATTTTAATTTTATTTTATATTTTAACATACTCCAAAATATAAATAGTCATAGATTATCTCAATTTACGTATTTCTGCATTTTTTTATTTTTTTCTATTATAGTTTTTTAATGTTTAATTAATTTTTCACTTCCATATTTCTAGCTACTATAGAAGAAAATCTATGAGTGGATCAATATATATATATATATATATAAATATAGATATACATATAGATACAAATATACATATAGATATAGATATATAGATTAGATTTGTCTAAGATCTATTTAGATTACGTATAAGATTCAGTAAACTACTTCCATTAATTATATTTCTATTTATAATTTTTAATAATTAATGTTGTCTTAAAATTGCCAAGTGGCTTCATTTTAGCTTGCCACTTGGCTTAATCACATGCTTCACTACTCTCCTTTTAATAAAATATAGATTCTTATGGTTTCTAACAAAACTCAAATTGGCTAACGCGGAAGAAACTTAAGCATTCTCTATCGATTCTGGAATCTCAAGAGTAATACATGACAGGTGGATAGATATTATTATTATATTGGTATCGTATGCTGTTGTTGCTGGTTCTTCTTTGACATGCACTCTTGGCAAGTTGCTATTTTAATTTTGTACACTATCGCATTATGAAAGACAAAATGCATCACAAAATTAAGGTATGCTTTTCCTAGTATTTGAATGCGCCTAAGCCTACGTAAATGTTGATTTGTGTAGTTGTATAATTCAATCAAAGGAACAGAAGTATATTTGTTTAAGAATCCACTTTATGCTAAAAGCTCTCGAGAAATATTTTTTCATGCTTTCTAATAGCATCCATACCCCATTATAATTTGTTCTTGGATTAATATGTTCAACTTTTAACATAAATTATGTGAATTTGATAGTAGGCTCTTGCCCATGATGGAATATTTTTATTTTTTGTTAGATTGATTCTTGTTCTTGAAAGATCTAAGATAGTGGGTTTAAACTGATTCTTCAATTTTAATAAATTTGAGTTTTAAATTCGGAGTAATAGAAATAAAAATATACCTGATATAGGTTCTTTGTTGATCCTATGTGCATGAAAAAGTGAATAATTTACTATGACAACATTCTTTGTTAAATAGAATTTGTTAGATTAAAATAAATTGGATGATTCAATTCAGCAATGATTAACAATGTAATAAGAACCATGAAAGGTAAACTCAACAAAGTTTTTTTGCAAGTTAATATGTGTGAAATACAGTATGAGTCATAATTATAAAGTCATATGTTATTTCTTTTGGTTCCTTGATGAAATACCGATAATATCATGGCATATATTAACAAGACGTGATTAGAAATAATCATGAGATAAGATTTTTATGTTCTTCCAAAATCTAATTGTATATATAGAAAGAAGAATATAACGTTTAAATTACTTAATGAGTTGCATAGTCTATGTGATAATCATTGGGTGAAGCTATATTATTAGCTTGTTATTTATAAAATAGAATTCTTTATGAGTTGTGATAAGGTTAACTCCTTAATCTAAAAAATTTCAAAAAAGTAGGGGGATCGTGGTGTCGAGAGTTATATAGCATGATTCTAAGAAGAAAAAAGGTGAGAAAACTTATTTAGTAATGTTATAATATTGTATTTCTGGCTCTAAAAAGTTATGTTGTTTCGGGTCTCTTAGTCATTTGGGTGAAGAAATCATTGAATTATGACCCATTTCCTACTGATTTCAGATATTTTTATAGAAGTTAAAGTTCCTTTCATTTTTAGAAAATTTTACTCTCGTACTTGATTATGGAAAATAAAAAAAGAAAATAAATTCTTACATGTGTTGAAAGATGTTTCAAAAAGAACTTGTATAGAAGTCAAGTTTCATTTTATTTGAGGTGATTTTGTGCCTTATTTGAGAAATACTCATTTGAGAAATACTATGAGTTAGTATTCTGTATGTAGATTTTTCACTGTATTAGAAGGATATAATACTGATATTGAATCTCTGATTCAGATGAGAAAAAATTAGCTAGTTGGTATGTGATGTTGAGGATATTTCTATATGTTTTGATGTTATTTTACTCATATTGTAACCGCTTTTTGTTGCTACTTGGTGTTAAAAATGCGCAACATGATTTAATTATTGGTTTTATGATTAATGGAGTTGTGTGAGATGATTTAGGGTGTTTGAAGTGCAAAAATATGAAGAAAAGATGCTCCAACTAGAGGAGAAGAAGTTGGATGTGTCGCATCCAACCATGGGAAGAAGGTTACTTGGTGCACCCCTTAGTAGTGAAGTCGGCCCATAGCATCCACACTTGGGCAAAGATGAGATGGAGGAACAAAGGGTGGATGCATCCACCCTAGCATGCGAAGCTGAGAAACAGAGGATGAGGTGGATGCACCCCAGCATCAATCCTTGAAGCAGATTCGGATTAGGATTAGGAGAACTTTGGCCCACGACTTTTGTACGTAATATGTAAGCCAAAATCACCTCTTTTAAGTCATCTAACATATTGGGAAAGGAAAAAAAGCCACGACAAAGCTTGGGAACCACGGAATTCGTCTTGAGTTCTTACTTTTTCCTTCTTTTATTGATTTTTATGGGTTCTTGGAATTACTTGAAATTGTTACTACGAGCTTGTGTGGCTAAGAACCCTATTGTTCTAGGGTCATGGGTAAAACATGAATGTTGATGTTTGAAGTTTAATTTGACGAAGTTGATTTTATCATATTGTGTTGTTTATTTAATTATGTTTTTAATTATTTTGCTGAGTAGCTAATAGTGAAATACTATCTACGAATCTAGAGTTGAGCTCGAAAGTGGGAATTCTAGATTGCATATAGAATTAAATAGAGCAAGTTCTTGAACCCGGGCATCGGGGAACAGATTCGCAATTAGGATAGACATATACCTAATTATCTTGCTTGGTTGAAATACAGGAACTATAAATGCATTTTGGTTAATCTTAATTCCATAGACATATAGGCATTAAGTTAGCTTGAATAGGCGAGTAAGAATTCGACAGATTCTTATGAGCAATATGAATCCTGTCAATCAACAATCCAGATAAATCAATTAGTCATTTTAAGCCAAGAATGCAACACGATTGTTAGCTAGCCCGTAACCCTGGAATATTCTCTCCTACTGATTGTTATTTGAAATTGCTATTTGTTCGGTTGATTTCTAGTTAATTCATTGCTTGATAGTTTTAGGTAATAAATTAGTCACTTCTATATTTTGTGAAAAAATCTCTTGAATCGATAAGTTAATTGAGTTTGAATCAGTCAATAATTAATCACAAGTCTTCGTCGGAACGATACTCTACTCACTACTTTATTACTTGACGATCGCGTACACTTGCGTGAGTATTTTTGGTCGCAATAAGTTTTTGGCGTCGTTGTCGGGGACTTATAAATTAGCTACTTAACTGAGTTAAGCTTTTATTAGTTATTTGTTCAAGCTTTAATTTTCAGTTTACCTTGTTTGTGTTAACACAGGTTTGTCTCTTGAATGCAGAGTAGTAGAAGCGCAAACAATCTCCTTCCTATTGATTCTGAAATTGAACGAACACTTCATAGAGTGAGGAGGGAAGTCGAAGCTAGAACTAGAATAGAATGAGAGTTGGACATCATAGTTCAACCACAACCAATAGAGATGGCAGGTAAAGAAGAGCGTACGATGATTGAAGCCGCAAGGCCCAGTCTTGCTAATATGACTCAGGTTATTGTGAAGCCTGATATCACAGGCACTTTGAACTCAAACAATACATGGTGTAGTTGATTCAGTCTACAGGGCAATATGTGGGTCTATCTCATGAAGACCCGCAAAGGCACATTCAGAATTTCTTGGAAATCACGGACACTTATAGTTATCCGAACATTTCCAATGACTATGTCAGGCTGACACTTTTCCCCTTTTCACTACTTGGGGAAGCTAAGGAATGGTTGAAAAAGAAGCCTGCGAACTCAATCCGCACTTGGGATGATCTAGCAAGGAAATTCTTAATCAAGTTTTTCCCCACTAAGAAGACAAAGTCATTGAGGAGTCAGATTCTTGGGTTCGAATAACGGGATGGCGAGACACTTCATCAAGCGTGGGAAAGATACAAGAAGCTACTCAGAGACTGTCCACATCATTGTCAGGCTGACGAGGTATTGAGTCACACTTTTGTTGATGGGCTAGATGATGCATCAAAGATGAATCTTGATTCAGATTGTGGGGGTAGTTGCATGGCTAGACCGTACAGTGAAATCCAACTCTTGCTAAATAACTTCACTGCTAATGATCATAATTGGCAAAGAGATGGGGATTCACGAAAGACGATTAAACAGAAGGCGGCTGGGTTGATTGAACTTGATGACGTCTCAGCCATGAGAGCCTATATAGCAAACTTAACAAATCAGATGAATAGAATGACAATGAAACAAACACAACAGATGCAACATGTACAACAAATGTTTATTTGCTGCGAACTATATGGTGACAGTGAGTGACATATGCCCCACGAATCCTGAATCTATACACTATATGGGGTAACAGAGTAGAGGTCCAATGAATCAGAACTCACAATATGGGAACACTTACAACCCAAATTGGAAGAATCATCCCAACTTCTCATGGGGTGGAAATCAGCCGCATCAAAATCATTATAGACCCCAAGGAAATTTCAATCAACCTCAGAATCCACCCCAAAAAACAAAAGAGGGTACGAATGACTTGCTGAAGAAGTTGTTGCTTGACAATCAACAGCTCAGGACTGATTTTAGAAATCTTGAGAGGCAAATGGGGCAGTTAGCAGCAAATCAAAGTACTAGACCTGCTGGAGCTCTCCCAAGTGATACTGAGCCTATTCCTAAGGATCAAGTCAATGCGGTTACCTTGAGAAATGGAAGAGAATTAGAAGTTCCAGAGAAAAAGAAGTATACAGCTAGACCTGAAGGAGAATTAGTTCCTAAACCCGTTGAGGAGAATAAGAAAGAAAAGCCAGAAATTGTGACAAGGCCACCACCTCCGTTTCCACAAAGACTTCAAAAGCAAAAAGATGATGCTATGTACAAGAAATTCTTAGATATTTTGAGCCAAGTGCGTGTGAATTTGCCGTTGGTAGAAATTTTGCAGGAAGTGCCTAAGTATGCAAGGTATCTTAGGGATATTGTGGCAAACAAGCAAAGACATACAGAGTTTGAAATAGTTGCACTTACTGAAGAGTGCAGTGCTAGAGTTTAGAGTAAACTTCCTCCTAAGTTAAAGGATCCTGGGTGTTTCACAATTCCGCTGTCTCTCGGAAAACAAGATGTTGGTAAAGCCCTGTGTGATTTAGGGGCTAGTATAAATTTGATGTCATCCTCTTTGTTCAAGCAACTCAGATTGGGGGTGCTTAAACCTACTACAATTACTTTGCAGTTGGCTGATAGATCATTAGTTATGCCAGAAGGAATTATTGAGGATGTGTTAAGTTTGAGTAGGAAAGTTTATTCTTCCTGCTGATTTTATTATTCTTGATTACGAGGCAGATAAGGAAGTACCTATTATTATGGGGCGACCATTCTTAGCTACTGGTGGAGCACTTATTGATGTTAGGGAAGGGAAGCTGAAGATGAGAGTTGGCGATGAGGAAACCACTTTTAATGTGTACAAGACACTTAATCTCCCTAAGCATTATGAGGACTTGTGCATGATTACTGTGGTAGAACTGAATGGGATAAAACAAAGTCCTTATGCGAATTGTAGTGATTCGGATGGGACAACTGAATTGGAGGAGGTGGTGTTGCAAGCTGAGTGTGTAAGGATGATTAAGAAAAGAGCCAGAGATGAAAGAAGAGACCTTCTGAGAGTGTGTAAAAAGGCTAGGATTAATGGGAGAAAGAAGAAGAGAAAGTGGCCAGCCTGAACAGAGTAGCAGTGTCGTACCGCGACGTTAAATCAGGCGCTTGTTGGGAGGCAACCCATCTTTACTGTTTTCTTTTAGTTTTTTTTTTCTTATTATTGTTGTAGTATTTATTTTTGTTTTGTAGGATTATAAGAATAGGAAACGCAGCCATTGGAAGAGTGCAAAAGCGAGTTAGATGGTGAGAACTAAGTATGGGATGCCACACAAAGGACGATGCTTGGAGGAAGTCTGAGTACCTCGTGAGCTGCTATTGCTTCGTCCTTTAGCCTACTAGGGAGTCTCTTTTATCCTCTTGTTATTTATAGAGTGCATTGAGGACATTACACAATTTTAAGTGTGGGGTGAGGAGATTGTTTGGGTGAGTTTCTGTACTAGCGCAGCTTAGTACTCGTTCTTAGTATAGAGTTTTTGTTTTAAAAAAATTAGAAAATTGGACTTTTCCCGACGACGGATCTCCTAGACAGTTTTTTTGAGGGATTAAGGTCCTCAGAAAAGTACAAAAAGATTTTCTTAGCCTTGAGTAGTTAGTAAATGTAATCTATTAGGAAATAATCCCCCTTGGTTTTTCTTTGGCCATCGGTTCTTTTCCAAGGGATAAATTTTTGAATCGGGTATTAGTTTTTCTTTTTAGAGTAGTGTAGCATGTAAAGACTCAGACTAAATTCAGCATATTCTGTGACTTGTTTGATATTAACAGAGTTAGACCTGAGCATGTGGATTATAACTTTCTCCATGAGTTTGTGAGGACTATTTTTGCCTTTAAAAGTTGAATAGCTTCTTCGTGACGCTTAGGCTCATTGTCTTGACTCCTGTGCTAACTGTTGTGCTATGTGCATTAAAAATTGGGACTTAACTCAGTACTTGCTTTGATTGAAAGTTGAAATGTAGTCATCCTAAGTGAATCATGTGCCAATGTGTGGTGAGATTTTTTGTATTAGTCTCGTGTTGTACATTTGTGTCTAGAACTTGTCCGGTATGTGAGTTGAAGCAAAATCCTAGGTTCTGCTCGGTTTGAAATATGATTTTAGGCCTTCTTAGATCCTTTTGAACTATAATGCTACTACAAATCAAATTTATCCCTAGTTAACCCTTTTGTGCCTATATACTTTTATTTGGTACCCACATTACAAGCCTATACCCTTTTTGTTTTTAATTAATATTGTTTTACCTCTTAAGGCACTTTAATTGTAAAATAAGCGCTAAAAGAAGTAAAAGGGGACTGAGTGTGGGGTGGCTTTTGAGTGGAACCAATGAAAGAAAGAAGGGGGCACTTATTTTGTAAAATAATACACCACTAGCAAAATTTGAAAAAGAAAAAAAAAGAAAAGAAAAATTTGAAAAAAAAAAGAGATAAGGAAAAGTGAATAAATTGTTGTCCTATTCTTTCTAGTGGGTATATATTAAGGTAGTGCTTAAAGAAAAAGGGAACATTGTTGGGAGTGATTTTTGTTGAAAAATGGAAGTTGGGATTGAAGAATTTGCGATCAAAGTTGATTATGTGATGTGTTAAATTGCTTAGGAGGGTGAACTGCTATTCCTAAATATATCCTACTCGTCCCTTAGCCCACATTATAACTATGAAAAGTCCTAATTGATTTGAGATCGAACAAGCCTACATTAGTAGAGATTTACATTAAAGGCAAGCATATGGTACCTTTTGAGCGCATGTGAACTTCATTGAGAGAGTGAGAGAATTCTTCTAATGTTTTGAAGTCCTTAAATTACGTTCAAATTTTATTTGAGTGTGTGGATTATCTTTCTCGATTTTGTGGTGAGAGCACATGTTTCATGATGGATAGGAGACTTTATTAAACTTTTCAGTCAGAGTGAGTAAGTTAGCCGGAAAGTAGTTATCCTAAGGAGTCAGTTTCTGAGGTTGAGATGCCCCGAATGTGCTATTTGATTGGTTTGAATTGTTCAATAGTGTACTTGGAATGTTATTAACATGGAGAAGAAAGTCCGAGAATGCATATGCAAGGGGATAATTGTTGGTATCAACCAAAGTCATGGGTGTTTAAGCTTAATTGAAATATGTGGCTTGATAGCGATAAGCTTAATTTTGTTCGATCGGTTGTGGGTTGATTCGACTTTGCTCGAGGATGAACAAAGGTTTAAGTGTGGGGTAGTGATGTTGGACATATTTCTATATGTTTTGATGTTACTTTACCCATATTTTAACCGCTTTTTGTTGCTATTTGGTATTAAAAATGCCCAACATGGTTTAATTATTGGTTTTATGACTAGTGGAGTTGTGTGTGATGATTTAGGGTGTTTGGAGTGCAAATATGTGAAGAAACAATGCTCTAACTAGAGGATAAGAGGTTGGATATGTCGCATCCAATCTTGGGAAGAAGGTTACTTGGTGCACCCCTTAGTAGCGAAGTCGGCCCATAGCATCCGCACCTGCGCAAAGCTGAGATGGAGGAACAAAGGGAAGCTGAGAAGCGGAGGACGAGGTGGATGCATCCCAGCATCAATCCCTAAAGCAGATTCAGACTAGGATTAGGAGAACTTTGGCCCGCGACTTTTGTACGCAATATATAAGCCAAAAATACCTCTTTTAGGTCATCATATTGGGAAAGTAGAAAAAGCCACGACAAAGCTTGGGAACTACGGAATGCGTCTTGAGTTTTTACTTTTTCCTTCTTTTATTGATTTTTATGGGTTCTTGTGAACTACTTGACATCGTTACTATGAGCATGCGTGGCTATGAACCATATTGTTCTAGGATCATGGGTGAAACATGAATGTTGATGTTTGAAGTTTAATTTGACGAAGTTGATTTTATCATATTGGGTTGTTTATTCAATTCTATTTTTAATTATTTTGCTGAGTACCTAATAGTGAAATACTATATACGAATCTAGAGTTGAACTCGAAAGTGGAAATTCTAGATTGCATATAGAATTAAATAGAGCAAGTTCTTGAATTCGGGCATCGGGGAACGGATTCGCAATTAGGATAGAAATATACCTAATTGTCTTTCTTGGTTGAATACAGGAAGTATAAATGCATTTTTGTTAATCTTAATTCCATAGGCATATAGGCATTAAGTTAGCTTGAATAGGCGAGTAAGAATTCGACAGATTCTTATGAGCAATATCAACCTTGTCAATCAACAATCCAGATAAATCAATTAGTCATTTTAATCCAAGAACGCAACACGATTTTTAGCTAGCACGTGACCCTGGAATATTCTCTCCTACTGATTGTTATTTGAAATTGCTATTTGTTCGGTTGATTTCTAGTTAATTCATTGCTTGATAGTTTTAGGTAGTAAATTAGTCACTTCTATATTTTGTGAAAGAATCTCTTGAATCGATAAGTTAATTGAGTTTGAATCAGTCAATAGTTAATCACAAGTCTTCGTCAGAAAGATACTCTACTCACTACTTTATTACTTGACGATCGCGTACACTTGCGTGAGTGTTTTTGGTCGCAAACATTATGTGATCACCCTTTGGTGGATTTATGATATTAAAATTGCATGGCAATAATGCTAATTAAGCAACCTCTTGGTGAGTTAAACCGATAATAATTATGTCGATGAATTGTGATTTCCAAAGCACAATAACCACTGTAAGAAAATAAATCTTTCAATGGGAAGAGTAGACATATTTTTTGTAAGATAGAATGTCAAAAAACAATTGCTTAGAGATGAGAATTTTTTATACACATTATGTGTAGTCAAAAGAAGATTTGGCCGATCTTTTGACTTATAAGTAAAATATCTAGTTGAAACTTTTGCCAATTTGAGATGTATCAACAATGATGGTAATCCAACCTATGTGATTGGAGATCCCATGATGTAGGTTCATATGGGTAATAACAAGTCATTAGTTGATCAAATATGCACTATCAAATTATGTCTCTTCCTATGGTATATGTATATAGTGCAAGATCGCAAGGAATGGAGGCTGAATTATTAAACTCTTAATACAATAATCCATAGCCTTTTATAGGTGGTGTATTATGATGCAGAATGCACTTGATGAATGGACCTATATGAGTGTGGACTGGGGCCGATCCTATAAAATTTGTGGCGAAATTTCTAGAGCACTCATGAAAACAAGGCGCACGCATGGCCTATTAGCGCAAAACAGTGATAAACAACAAAGTGTGTGGGGGTATAATGTGATAGATAATACACTAAACTTACAAAAAAATTATAGGTTCATAGAAGTTTTAAACTTCACCAATTGTTCTGTAAGTTTAATCTTATTTTATCTAGGTCTGCTTTATAGTCCAAGAGATACCAGATTTAACGCATTATGCTCATTTGTGAAAATCTAGCCAAATTTCTTATTTTATTTTGTGATATTAATTTTGAGATATGTGGGGGATTGTTAGAAGATAATTCTTATATCTCAAAAGTAAAAATATAACATATTCATTATCATTTACTATCCATGATTAATAGCTATTATTATAATATTATAACTGACATTTTATTAGCATTCATACAAAACCATCTTTGATTAGCTATTAATAGCTTTTGAATTCTTTTGTTCAAATTATTATTATCCGTCAGTAATAGCCTTGAATGGCTTTGGAAGTTACAAAACGTTAAGATTTGTTTTGTAACATCTATTCTTATTAATTCTTTATTTTTTAATGCTATATATGTTGCAGCATTTTAGCTAGCCATCTGATTAGATGGTTGTTCTTATCTATAAATTCCCAAGTTCTGTCTACTTTCAAGTGTGTGAAAAACTTTTCTTCCTCTTGTTTGGTGCTGTGTTTTCTTTGATTTATCTTTGTTGTTTCTGCTTATAGTTATACTAGAAGAGCTTGTTGAATTCTGGGGGATAAGCCTAATTTTATTCATTATCGTATGTGCGAAATATTCTTAAGAACAGTATATTTGACACCCCTCAAGCTAATTCTTTTATTTCCATAATCATCAAATTTTTCCAACATGGAAGACATGAACGAATCAGAAAGAGTCACGTGGCTTTAGTTATAGAAAAAGAACATTTTAAGCCAAAAAAAGGAAAAAATCTATTTAAGAAAGGGAGAATTTCACATTAGAACAATTGGGCTCCCTACTTTTCAATTTTATAGCCCATGTTTAAATTTATAATCAACTAGCCAAAAAATAATAGGTTAAGATTCAACATCCACCTCCAACAGGTTCTCAAAATTACTATTTAATTTTTAAAAAAAGATTCCTCAAGCTTTTAAGTTAATTTTCGAATCAGTAACTATGACTCAAATATTAGTTCAACAAATCAAATTCATTTGGGTGATGAAAATTAGATTTTTAACAACTTCAAATATGTGGGTTTAAATTTCGAATTTGATTTTGTGAGAAATTTGGAGTCGTTGTTATTTAGACTTATTAGAAATAGCATAAGGAGGTTGTACATAAAATTTTAAGTCATTTAATGGAGATTTGGATTGGTTTTGAACAAGAATTGCAACTGAAAATCGTGGAAGAAGTTCGTCTACAAACGTTTGTATAAAGGTGTATAAAAGTGTATAATAGTGTATAAGGTGTGTTTCTATACTCATATACACTATTATACAAGATTATACATAGTTATACAAAAAACTGACTTCCTCTTCTTCCTTGCGTCTTTTTTGAAATTTAACTTAAATCTTGTTCAAATTTACTCCAAATCACTTCAAATTTAAATTTTGAACTCTTTTTGATATTTTCAATCAATTGAAACAACACCCAATCCAAACAATTAACAAATTCAAAAAAACTCATTTTCGAAACCAAAGCTTTGAATGGTCTTCAATGGTGGACTTCTACTCTTCAATTTTCTTACATTGCAATCAGGTGACATAAGAGGAGAAGCAGAAAATACATGGACCTTGAAGCATATGTAGAAGATGTGAGAAGAAGAGAAAGTGAAAGCAATGGTTGTGAGAACATAGATTTAACTCCATAGCTTTTAGAAGCAATGATTGTAAGAACACATATTTTAAATTTGCTGGTGCTTTCAAAATATGTACAATGTGGGCTAGGTCGCATAAAGCTTAAAAACATGGGCCATTTTTGTTATGGTGTAAAGTCATATGTATTTTCTTGTAATTCTTTCTTTAAGAAATGAAAGTCCCTCCCCCACCAATCCCTCGTCGCGGGCAAGCCCCCTTCCCCATTGCCGATTTGGCGTCATTTTACCTTCACCCTCCCTTTCTTCTTTTATTTCAACTTCTCTTCCTCTTCTTTTTTATGACTATACAAATTAAATTTCACCTCTCTTAACCACAAACCACAAAACCCACGAAGTGAAACCTCAACCAAGACCTCGGTTGTTTTAACCCCTTTTCCTTCAGGAGAAGGATGGAGTGAGTACATATCACGATCCCAAATTTTCCTCTGTAGGATGTCATGATAGCATTTAGTCTTTAAAATTATGTAAGCCTAACAATTATGCGGAATAACGAAAATAATAATCCGAAACTCAAATCTCAACATATAACATAATATAAATTGCGATTCAAATAGTTACAACTTCCAAAACCCAGTAGCAACAAGTTACAAACTTCTAAGAGAAATACTAAGTGTCTGTATATATCAAAGTCTAAAGAGAATAAGGGAAAACAACATAATAAGGATAGAGGGGGACTTCGAGGTCTGGCAGATATACCATGAAGTCTCCACGTACTCACAGCTCATTAATATCAGGTCTGGTAGGTGGTACCTGGATCTGCACAAAAAGATGTGCAGAAGAGTAGCATGAGTACACCACAATGGTACCCAATAAGTGTCAATCCTAACCTCAGTAGAATAGTGACGAGGTCAGGTCAGCGCCCCACTGAAAATAAAAAAGAAACAAGGCAGAATATATAATATAACATAATGAAAGACTGAGAATTTAACAATGAGAAATCCAGAAAGAAAACTACACAGCAAATACGGGTAGACAACAAGGGGGCTCCCTAGGTACCCGTCTCGTAGTCCCAAAAGTAAATACGGAACAGGGGATCTCCCAAGGTACCGCCTCGTAGTCCCAAAAGTAAAATATGCAATAGGGGATCTCCCGAGGTACCGCCTCGTAGTCCTAAAAGTAAATACACAACTCATAACTTAAGAAGCAACAATTTACAGCAAGAAATCATACAATTAAAGACTGAATACAAATCAAGGAGGCAGGTAATTCAATTAAGCATATTGCACGAATTGCAAGCAAGAGTTTAAGCAAGTAGACATGCGATATTAGGCTAAACATGATGACTATACAGGCTAGGAAAACTCAGTTAAGGAATTAAAAGAAAACTACTTAGCAAATATCGGATTTTCAACATATAACCCGTGTACACACTCGTCATCTTGTGTACACAACCTTCACGTATTTCAAATATCATAACAATACCAAAACCTAAGGAAAATTTTCTCCACACTAGGTTAGACATGTCACGTACCTCAAATCAAGCTCAATCAATCAATAAGAACGCCTTTTCCTCGACTTTCCGACTCTGAATGGCCCAAATCTAGTCAAAAGCAATTACATACTATAAATGTAACTATAAGAAACTAATCTACTATATGAAATTAATACTTTAACAAGAAATTAGAAAATCACCCCCAAAAGTCGACCCGAACCCACGTCTCGAAATCGGGTAAAAGTCACAAAATCCGAACACCCGTTTAATCACGAGTTCACCCATACTAAAGTTACTCAAATCCGATACTAAAATCCCGATCAAAACCTCAAAATTTGGTCTAAGAACTTTACACCTTTTCCCCCAAAATTTTCAACCCAAATCCTTAATTAAATAAAGAAATCGAAGATAAATTAGTGCAAATTAATCAAAAACGAGTTAGGAACACTTACCCTAACAATCCCTCAAATTATTGCCTTAATCCGAGTTCTCAAGTCCAAATACTGAAAAAATGTAATAAACCCTCGATTTTGGGATTTAAATCTGCTGCCCAGGTATCCCATCTTCGCGAACGCAGGAATTTCTTCGCGTTCGCGAAGCTTACTGCCCAAATTCCTCTTACGCGAACGCGAGTGGCCACTCGCGTTTCAAAGGTTCACAAGCTTCGCGATCACGAAGTTCTTCTCGCAAATGCGTAGGCCACGCGTGAGATTCACCCAGGCTGCCTTCCTCATCGCGAACGTATAACCCTGTTCGCGATCGCGTAGCACTAAGGCTCTGCCCCTTCACGAACGCGAAGGGCAATCTCTCTGCAACACTCAAACTTCTCTACGCGAACGCAGGAGAACCATCACAAACACGTAGAAGGACACCAGAACTGGGAAAAACCATCAACTTCAAAATTTCTTCAAAGTTTTGAAATGCGACGAACATGTTCCGAAACACACCCGATGCACCCGGGACCTCAATCAATTATACCAACATGTCCTAAAATATCATACGAACTTAGTCGAGCCCTCAAATCTCATCAAACAATGCTAAAACACAAATTGTGCATCGATTCAAGGCTAATAAATTTAAAACTTTAAACTTCTACAATCGACGCCGAAACCTATCAAATCAAGTCCGATTGACCTCAAATTTTGCACACAAGTTATCATTGACATTATGAACCTACTCCAACTTCCGAAATCAAAATCTGACCCCGATATCGAAAAGTTCGCCCCCGGTAAAACTTTCCAAAATTCATCTAACTTTCCAACTTTCTCCTATTAACTCCGAAATGATCTACGGACCTTCAAATCAACATCCGGACATGCTCCTAAGACCAAATCACCATACGGAGCTATTGAAACCGATGAAACTCCATTCCTGCATCGTCTTCACACAATTCAAACTACGATCAATTTTCTAGAACTTAAGCTTCCATTTTTAGGGACTAAGTGTCACATTTCACTCCGAAACCAAAAATAAATCCTCCCGGCAAGTCATATAACCACAAAATGAAATAGAGAAAGCAATAAATAGGGAATCCGGCCTCATACTCTCAAAACATCCGCCCGAGTCATTACAGCAGGGCAAGATTCAAGTTTTTTTTCCAGTCGGATTAAAAATAGGTGAACCCATAATATTTTCTTGTTTTTTACTACTTGATCACTGAATCGTAACAAACAAGGATTAACGTTGTTATAAACAAAATTCATGGATGTTGATCTTGAATAACTGTCATACACGTGCAATACTGAAAAAGCATTTAACGTCTAAGTACCCCATAATTAATAAAGTAATTAAATAAAAGAAAAGCAACAAGTGAGTGTAGGACAGTTTGGATATATATGCAATATTTATGATTAATTTTTCATTAATTCTACTGCTAACTGAAATTGCAAATTGCAATAACCCAACGCTAGAAATGAAATTGTACTAGAGAAACAAAATTATTTTGGTTACGAAAGAAAGAAACTGTTCCAAAAGTAAGTGACTTAAGCAGTCCATTTACCTAGAGGCTGAAGCATTAATATAAGAGAATTTACTCCTTAATAAGCTTTATTGATAAAAATTATGTATTATTTAATCGATACATGAACAACTCTTATTGACATGTCAATTTTAAATGTTTCAATAAACAATTGAAAAAGTTAAAAAAAAATAAAAAAAAATAGCATATTACAACATTAAAAATAAAGATCAGTTGAAATCTTCAGCAAAAATATGAACATGCGACAGGATGGCACCACAACTGCGCGCCAAATTATTTCTTTCATAGCCTCTTTTCTTACTCTTCTTTCTTATCTTTCTTTCTTTTTCACTTGTCTTTTTCTTCTCTTTGACTTCTTTATTTACACACATGAGTTCGCCCCATCAATCTCCCCCTTAGACCTATATACATCAAGAAAATAATTAAAAAAATTGTTATTCCCTAGCGTGGCGCCTTCATATTATTAATTTTAAAGGCCAACTGAGGCAGTATATAGCCTCAGCTTATCAACACCGACAACTTTAGTTAACATGTCCACGGGGTTCTTCGATCCTAGTATCTTCTTCAAAGAAAGAGTTCCTTCATTTATCAACTCTCAAATTTGATAATACTTCAGTTGGATATGCTTCAATCTTGTATGAGACACTGTATTTTTGGCAAGATGAATTGCATTTTGGCTATCATAGCAAAGCTCACATGTCTTGTTCTTTACCTAGCTCTTTCAGGAAGTTTTCGAGTCAAAACATCTCTTTTCAACTTCTGAGATAGTCATATATTCTGATTTCATGGTTGATAGAATAACATTTTTCTAAAGTCTGGATATCCAGCTAACAACAGTACCACCCAGGTGAATACGTAGCCTGTGATACTTTTTCGGCTATCCAGATCACCGCCTAAGTTTGTATTAGTAAAACCTTATAAGATAATATAGTTCCTTTTAAAATAAAGTCTCATAATTAGGAAAAGCTGTATACTAAAGACAGACTAAGTAAGTGGGGGATACAAGTTAATCAAACATGTCCTTTATGTGATCAAGAGATGGAAAGCCATTAGCATCTCTTCTTCACACGTATTATTTCAGCAGACACATGGGGGAAACTGTTATCATGGCGAGGGATTGCAAGAAGGACATATGATTGGGCTGAGGAGATTAAGTGGGCAACAGAACATGTCAAAGGCAAAGGACCAAAAGCTGTGATCTATAGAATGAGCATTACAGGTGCTGTCTATCATTTGTGGATGGAAAGGAATCGAAGAATTGGCAATGTGCAGAGTAGTTTGAGGAAAGAAATGCAAAATTTGAAACCCATAGAAGGAATGATGATAGATAGGATGAGAGTCTACTGAGTTTGGGGCCGTTTGTCCAAATTTAGGAATCTGTTTAGACTTGTAAATATTTTACGTGGTAATAAAAAATTTAATTACCAAAAAAAAAAGTCTCATACCTGAGGTGCCTTTGAGATATTGCAGAATTTATTTTACACCTTGCCGATACTCATTTCCTGGATCTGGCATATACTATCTACTAACAACTCTAACTGCATGAACTATGTCAGGTCTAATGTAAACCATACATCAAACTTCCTACTGCCAAAATATATGGAACTTTAGACATAATAGTAATATAATTTGACTATAAGAGAGAAGATCTCGGTGTAGTTAATTCCTTCCTTATGTTGGAAGCCTTTTATTATTAATTGTGTTTTGTATCTCTTCTTACCATCATGTTCTTCTTTGATCTTATATACCCACTTATTCTGTAATGCCTTTTTTCCTTTTGGTAACTCTGTAATTCAATTGAAGAGAATTCATCTCTTCTTTCATGGCTAGCTTCCACTTATCAAAGTTTATCACCTGCATTGCTTTAAGAAAATATTGTAGTTCTCCAGCATTAATCAGAAGTAAATAGTGGAGAGAGGGAGATATCATATCTGGGCGTTAGTGACTCTTTTAGATCTCCTTAATGTAGGTTCAAGAGTAATTGATCCCAAATTTGATTCAAGTCCTGGATCCAGATTTGATTATGTATCTCATTCTATTTCTGGTTTTGGTTGTAGTTCTGATTCTGATTCTGATCTAGATTCAACTTCTGGTTCTACATGTTCAATTTAAGAATCAGTTGTAATCCCTCTAGTCACTTTATTTTCTCAGATTTCTTCCAACTCAATTATTTCAGATGCATGTCCGTTGTTGGTGGTTGGTGCTACTCCAAGTCTGTCCTTGTATATTGTATTTTCGTTGAATTTGACATTCATGTGTCTTATAATCCTTCTATTTTGATCAACCCAAAATTGATAACTGAAATTATCTTTAACATATTCAATAAAGAAATATTTTTTGGCTTTAGGATCAAGCTTATATCTATCATTTTTGAGTTTATATGCACATAAGCAACAGAACCAAAAAATTTCAAATGTGAGAGAGTTACCTTCTTTCCTATCCATACCTCTTTAGGAATTTTAAAGTTCAGGGGTACAGACGGTCCCTTATTTATGAGGTAAGCTGTCGTATAAATAGTCTCAGCCCAAATATACTTCAAAACCCCAGAATGTATTCTCATACTTCTAACTCGTTCCTTCAGGGTTCTGTTCATCATCTCCGCTACGATATTTTGTTTTGGTGTTCAAGAAACTGTCTTGATCATTCTGATCTCGTTCTCAAAGCAAAATGCTTTGAACTCTTGACTATCATACTCTTATCTATTATGAGATTTTAGATATTTTATTTTTAAGCTCGTCTGATTTTAACTTCAGTTTTCCACCTCTTAAAGATCACAAACACGTCAGATTTATTTTTAAAAAAAATAAACTCATACATTTCTCGTGGAATCATAAATGAAGGTAACATAATAGCATGAGCCTCCAAGAGACATTACAATAGCTGGTCTCCACATATCCGTATGCACTAGTTTCAACTTATTTTTCTTTAGTGTCCTTCCCGCCTTTAAGAATATGAATCTCTTTTGTTTCCCGTAGATATAATATTCGTACAAACCTAATTCAACATGCTTGAGGTTTGACAATTTTTCTTTGGATGCCAACATCTTCATTCCCTTCTCACTCATATTCCCAAACCTCCGGTGCTATAATATTGAGTAACGATCGTGGTCAACCACTACTAAATATCTTTTTGTATTGCAATTGCATACAGTATTCTTTTCTTGGAGCTTCGTGCCATAATTATCTTCATGATCTATTACTGAGTACTATTGTATATCCCTCACTGTCAATCTAAACCATGAATATCCGATTTTTCTTGAGGTGAATATATCGGACATTTTTGTAATTTTTATAGCGTCCCTTGTGAAGTCTTTATATGGATTTCACATTCACCGACAATATCCAAAGTTCGTCATCTGCTAGATAAAATTTTCCCAACTTTTTTAGTGACATAGTTATGCAATAATTCTTTGCATAAGATAGAGTGAAAAGATGCACATACTTCCAAAATCCAATATTCGACTAGATTGTCTGCACGACAAACTAGTGCATCACCAACTTGTTCAGTAATTACATTTGTTTAATTATCATCCTTGTATTTGTTGTTGTTGTTCTTCTTCTTCTTCTTCTTCTTAGATTCTCTACACTGACTACTATAATGACTCTTTTTATTTTAATTCCAACAAATAATGTCTTTCCAATTCTTAGATTTCCCTTCTCTTTAACTTTGATATGCCACGACTATGACTTTGTCTTTTTGGCTACTTCTCCCCTGCTTTCTGTGTTGAAAACACATCCTGGGGAATCACTTAATTCTTTTGGGCGAATATATTCACTTAGAACCTAGTCTCTGATATCATCCAATTTATGTTTGGTGCTTTTCGATGAACTGCTAACTGCAATTACTGTTGCAGACCAACTCCTGATAGAGATAATAGTAGAATCAACGCCCTGACTTCGTTGTCAAATATTATGTTAACAGATCTTAACTGAGTTAATATTATATTAAACTCATTGATATATTTCGTAACATATCCGCCTTCTACCATCTTCTAGTTGAACCAATGGCCCATCAAATAGATTTTATTTGAAACAGATACCTTCTCGTACATATTTGATAACGCCTTCGTCAGGCCTGCAATGATCTTCTCATTAATAATGTTGAATACCACAGTTCATGTCACGTCCAACGAATCATACCAAGAGCTTGATGATCTAAAAATCCCAATCTACTTTGCCCGTATTATCTTATTTTACCCTGATAAGAGGTAAATGTAGCTTTTTCTAGTATAGATAATCCTTTATCTGCATTTTTCAAAATTTAAAATCCAAAATCTTTGCCATTAAAATTTTCAATATTAACTTTCCTTTCTTTCGATGTCATTTCTTCATAAAAAAATACTTTTTTATATGAATAGTATCTATGAATAGCAACCACCAATATTACCCTGTGTAGAAAAAATATCTCAAATGTATAAGGTAGACAACACTCACTATTGATGAACAGTACTTTCACTATTAATGAATAGTACTTTTACTATTGTGAATATCGTTAGTATTGATGAACAATAATTTTGCACTATTCTCGCAAATAGTACATTATACCAATACCATACTCTTCCACCAGAATTACATTGTCCGTGCTTCGGTACCAGTTATTAGGAAGCATGTGAGGCTAATTGAAGGGAAAAAAATATTTAAAAGAGAAAAGCAATAAATTTCAGAAAACGAGACAAGACAAAATTTACGTGGTTCGACAATTTTTGCCTACTCCATGGCCATACAGAAAATATCTTTTTATTATTGAAGAGAAAAGAAGTTGTGAGGATGGTTTACAATTGAGGAAGTGATGCGTATTTATACCATCGAAAGTTGATAGGGCAGAAATTTGAATGATGCGTCGCCGGCACGATGGCCGTGCGATCCGTCGAGTTATCATGAATCATCGCAGCAACGGGCAAAGCCCGCGTCGACCTTTTATCTAATAAATGCATCCCTTCCAGAAGTCGGGGTTTGTTGCACGTATTAGCTCTAGAATTACTACGGTTATCCGAGTAGTAGATACCATCAAACAAACTATAACTGATTTAATGAGCCATTCGCAGTTTCACAGTCTGAATTTGTTCATACTTACTGTTACGCGGCGCCTTCCTGAGATTCCTTGGAAGGGCGACGTAAGGCTAAGCAACTGATGTCAGTGCAGTTGCTGTCCGCCAACTGAGGTCCCCTCCGTACGCTAGACTAGATTGTCAGTGCCGTACGGGAAAACCAATGTCAAGAGAAATTGAGAGAACAGGAATGAGAATTGAGAATGAAAGAAAGCTTGATTGCATTAATGAAAGCTATTACAGAAAGGAAATGCGGTGTCGAGGGGGAGAGACACCAGTACAGAGAATTGTTTGCTTGCTAGAAAGTTTTGATTGTTTGGTCCCCCTTAATAATGCTTAAAAAAAATAATCCAAAGCTACAAGACTAGACTTGATTAAGCTAGAGAAACATAATGAAATTACATGGAATAAAACTACTCTATATTTACAATGAAAAAGACTTAGTTTGCTATAAGGCAGAAAACATGGCCGTTGTCGGCAGCATAGTCTTTGGCATCAGGATCTGCGCGCGCGGCATTGTCTGCGCGCGCGGCGCTGTTGGCATCTGCCTGCGGTTGGGCGCTGGCGAGGGATATCGGTGGGGCGACAGAGGCACATGCGCGCTTGTCACTTGGCGCGACCAAGACCACGGGGCCGTCCGTGGCGCTAGGCATTGGAAGGCTTGCTAGGACGCCACGGGGCGCGCCCAAGGGGTCATGGGGCACGGCTGGAAAGCCGCCCATGACATTCTCCCCCACCTGAGTTGGCGACGTCCTCGGCGCCTTACTTGCAAGATAATCTTCAATTAGGCTCTTGTAGGCTTTGAGGTTTGTTCCCCTCTCCCAAGTGTTCTCCTCTGCATCACAGCCCTGCCATTTCACCAAGAACTCTTGGTGATCTTTCCTTGAGGCATGAATCACTCTATCATCAATGATAGCTTTAACACGCCTTTTCCCGGTTGAATTGGGCCCTCGAATACTGGGTATTGTGAGCTGGCTCCTTGAAGGGTCCTCTGTGTCATCCCGAAAAGGTTTCAGGAGGCTGACATGGAAGACAGGATAAATTTTCCACCAAGCTGGGGTATCCACCCAGTATGCAACTTTCCCAATGCGCCTTTCAATGGACAAGGGTCCCATGTATTTTTGCAATAGGCGGGGGTCATGGATCCCCGCAAATAAGTAATGCTTTGGAATTTTGACCATCACTTTGTCTCCTACTTGGTATTCAACAAAGCGGCGATTCTGATCAGCATGCCTCTTCATCCGCTTTTGAGCCTTGACAGGATAGCTCCACACTATCTCCAAATTTTGCTTCCACTCTTTAGAGAAGCTAGCAGCTCGAGGAGATTTAGACATATTTGGTGCATTGACTGTGTGTGGGAGTAGCGGTTGATGTCCGATAACAATTTCAAAAGCGCTTTTGTTTGTACTAGAGCTCTTTTGTGAATTGAAACACAGTTGAGCAGCATCCAGAAGCTTCACCCAATTCTTCTGCGATCCGGTTACAAAATGACGCAAATATTCCTCCAACATACCATTGAACCGCTCCGTCTGGCCATCAGATTGCGGATGAAAACTTGAGCTGTGATTCAGCTTCGACCCAAGACACTTAAAGAGTTGGGTCCAAAAGTTGCTAGTGAAGCGTGAGTCACGATCACTAACAATATCTTTGGGTAGGCCCCAATATTTGACGACATGAGAGAAGAAGAGTCGAGCTGTATCTTCTGCTGATATATATTGTGGGGCAGCAATAAAGGTAGCATATTTGGAAAACCGATCTACCACAACCAAGATAGTTGTTAGATCCCCGACCTTGGGCAATCCGGTGATGAAATCCAGGGAAACACTTTCCCAAGGTCTCTTTGGGACAGCTAGTGGTTCCAAAAGTCCCGCCTGTGTTAAGCGGTCTGACTTGTCCTTCTGGCATACTAGACAAGTCTTCACATACTGAGCAACGTCATCGGCCATTTGAGGCCAATAATATGCACGGCGAAGTAACGCCATGGTGCGTTCTTCACCGGGATGGCCGGCCCACAGAGTATCATGACATTCCGCTAGAAGAGTCCTTCGTAGATCTCCTCCTTTAGGAACATAAAGTCGGTTCCCTTTCACTTTCAGAAAACCATCTTCCATGTAGAACTGGCGAGTCTTGCCTTGTCCTACCAAATCAACCAAATACTGTGAAGCAGGATCTCTGATGAGTAGATCTTGTATCTGGTCCTTGATGGAGGTGGCTACCTCGCTCCCCCTTAGGGTGGCGAGTAAGCACACTGATGCTAGATCAGCTCTCCGACTGAGCGCATCAGCAACATGATTGGTCTTCCCACTTCGGTATTCCAGGTTGAAGTGGAATTCAGCTAGGAGTTCCTGCCACCTGGCCTGTCGACCATTCAACTTCGGCTGGGTCATGAAATGGCTAACAGCTGTGTTGTCTGTCTTGACCACGAACGGGGTTCCCAGCAGATAGTGCCTCCAGAGGCGCAAGCAGTGGACGACAGCCAATAATTCTTTCTCATGGGCGGCATAGCGCCGCTCTGCATCTTTTAGCTTCCGGCTCTCGTACGCCACAGGATGCCCTTCTTGTAGCAAGACGCCACCGAGGGCATAGTCAGATGCATCTGTTTGTACTTCGAATGGCTTGGCCAGATCAGGAAGGGCCAAGACGGGGCTACTAGACATAGCCGCTTTCAATGCGTTAAAGGCCTCCGCTCGCTT
Organism: Nicotiana sylvestris; assembly: GCF_000393655.2. Taxonomy (NCBI): domain Eukaryota; kingdom Viridiplantae; phylum Streptophyta; class Magnoliopsida; order Solanales; family Solanaceae; genus Nicotiana; species Nicotiana sylvestris. The sequence continues at coordinate 6,528,984 of NC_091059.1, forward strand.
GGGTCCCCATTCCCAAGGCGTGATCTTCTTGAGGAGTTCTGTCAATGGTACTGCAATGAGGGAGTAGTTTTTCACGAATCGCCGATAGAAATTGCATAGACCAAGGAACGCCCTCAAGGCGTGGATATCCTTAGGTGGCGGCCAATCTGTGATTGCCTGAATCTTCTGCTGGTCCATCTTGATCCGCCCTTCCCCAATGACATGTCCGAGGAAGTCAATTTGCTTTTGAGCAAAGGAGCACTTAGATAGCTTCGCATATAGTTCATGCTCCCGCAATCGAGCTAGGACCTTCCGCAAGTGCATCAGGTGTTCCTCCAATGTTTGGCTATATACCACAATGTCATCCAAGTAGACCACCACGAATTCATCAATGTACTCTCGGAAGACTTGGTTCATCAAAGTGCAAAATGTAGCTGGGGCGTTAGTCAAGCCGAATGGCATAACCAGGAAGTCGTACGACCCATATCTTGTCACACAAGTCGTCTTGTGTTCATCACCCTCTGCAATCCGAACTTGCCAATAACCTGTCTTCAGGTCTATTTTGGTGAACATCGTCGCACCACCCAGTCTATCGAACAAGTCTGCCATTAGCGGAATAGGGTACTTTGTTCTTCACAGTAATTTTGTTTAGAGCCCGATAGTCCACACAGAGTCGTAGGTTGCCATCATGTTTCTTTTGGAATAGCACAGGGGACCCGTATGGGGATTTGGAAGGCACGATGATCCCTATGTCTAGCATTTCCGTCAATTGTCTCCGAAGCTCGGTGAGTTTGGGTTGTGACATTTTGTAAGGCGCCCGGGCAGGTGGTTTCGCGCCCGGCACCAGCTCAATTTCATGGTACACAGTGCGCCTAGGCGGTAGTCGCTTTGGCATGTTTTGTGGCATGACATCTTCAAACTCTAGTAGTAGCTCCTTCACGGGCTCAGGAATGGGACCCGGGGAGCGTTCTACATCTTCAATGCAGAGGGTTGCCAGGAACGTAGGTTCATGTCTTTTGACCCCCTTCTTCAACTGCAAGGCCGAGATGTTTTCAACGGCCATCTTGGAGTAACTTTACTCCATTTTGGAGGAGAAAATGGAGGCAAAGGGTTGGAGATGGCCTTAATGACTAGAAAAGTTGAATGATTAAGATTCAAACAGATGAGGTCTAAGAGGAAGTTGGGAACTAGGATCACTACCTCAGTAGTGAGAACAAATAATTTCAAGTGCAATGAACCGAAAAGATGATGGAACTCCAAAAATTCAATCTGGTTACTGTTCTTCAGTAACCGGTGTTCGACTGGTTTAGAATGCAAAACAAAGAAGATATAAATCACAAAAGTCAAGAGGTTCTACATCACAACAGTTGGGAGAATTCAAAATTAAAAGGTAAGAACATATGTACTTTATGGTAGTAATCTCATACCGAAAACCAGTGACAAGCAGGGACGATTGAAAAAGCAACTTGACCTGAACACAACAACTTGATATCACATCTTTACAAGAATAAACCAAATAGCAAGTGAGGAAAAACTCATAGGACACCAATTCAGCACTTCTATCCTTATCTTGGTGTATATGAAATGGACATTATTCAACTATTGTTCAGCATTGAGGAAACCTCAAAAATTCTATCCCAAAACCATCCACCCATTCCCCAAGGACTATAAACAAGCATTAAAGATTGAGATTTCTTACAGATGTGATTTCAAGGAAACTTATGATGCTAAAACCAACGTTTTAGCTTCGAGGTTTGATTGCTCGATAATTATATGAACAGACATTGCTCAATAACGTATCATCAGCAATGAAAAGTAAACTAGCAACATGCTTTAAAAGACACCAATGAAGGAACTAAATTACCAAAGAACTGAATAAATCTCTGAAACAAACAATGCTCTGCAGCCACTGTCTCCACTGTAAAGAATTCTCTTCTAGCTTCTAGTTTTCATGTACAAATCATACAACTCAGACATCTTTTCCCTGAAAGGAAGCACATATTTCTCTAGGAACTTTGATTTTAAAACATAACACGACAGAGTAAAGACTTATTAGCTTCCGTTTTACCAGCTCGTTTTCTTTAAGAAATTTCAAGATTTCATTCCTTGTTATGACCCTCTTCTCCAAGCTTAACTTTATAAGTGTCGGATGAAAAGCCAGATAACTAGGTTCATTCACCAATTCCATCATGAAAGTTCAATGTGCGTCTTGTCTTACCCTCTGATGAATTCAAACAGTAGGGATGCCTTCGCACCATTTCACAGATATCAGAATCAGACCATCCAAAACTCCAGTATATATCAAATTTTGTTTCTTTTTTCAGTTCATCAATCGATAAAAGTGCTTCAATGCCATGAAGAAACATCTGTGATTCCCGAGGAATGTGAAAAATATTCGCAAAGATAAAATAAGTTTGTCTAAGTAATGACTAATGTTCGCAAAGATAAAATACCATCGGCAAGTTGGATATTAAGGGTGAAACAGAGGAACATCCAAAGGCCATCAGAAGAGAGATCTTAGAGTTCAATTAGAACTTCTACACTCAGAATGCAAGATGGAGACCAAGGTTCAAGTTCTACATGAATGAATGTCCAAGGTCCTTTTGGAGGAGAGGAAGTACCAGAGACTATCAAAATCAGTGCAAATGACAATGCCCCAACTCTGACAGTTGCACTATGAGCTTCTATCAAACATGCTGGCCAATCATTAAGGGAGACATTATGAAGGCAGTGGAGTACTCTCACGGACAAGGTAATTTTGAAAGAGCATAAATGCCACTTACATTGCTCTTATCTCAAAAAAGAATGGAGCCTTGGCAATGAAGGATTCTGTACCTATCAGTTTTGTAGAGGAGCATACAAAACCATCTCTAAGCTCTTGACTGACAGATCTAAGAGTGTGCATGCACAACTTAATTGACAAACACCAGATGGCATTCATCAAGGGGAGGCAGATCATGGATGCTGCCATAATAGATAACTAGTCCATAGAATACCAGAACAAAAAGCAAGATACCTAAAATACTTTTGCAGGTTCGATATAGGCAGTGTTTAAAAAAGCGCTTAAGCGAGAAGCGATGCGAAGCGAGAAGGTGCACGCTTCATATGGGTGAAGCGACTCAGGTATAAAAAAGCAACCGCTTCCCACTAAAAGGCGAGAAGCGATCAAGCAATGTGATGCGAAGGAACCGACCGCTTCTGTGTTTTAAAACAGACCCAGCCCTATTTTACTAAAAACGACGAAATCAGTTGTCTCTTTCATTAAACGAACAGCAACAGCAGCGACTAGGGTTTTAAAGCATAGCATCTGATAGCATCGACTAGGGTTCTTCTTCTTCTTCTTCGTCTAACTAACTAGTCCATGGAATACCAGAACAAAAAGCAAGATACCTAAAATACTTTTGCAGGTTCGATATAGGCAGTGTTTAAAAAAGCGCTTAAGCGAGAAGGTGCACGCTTCATATGGGTGAAGCGACTCAGGTATAAAAAAGCGACCGCTTCCCACAAAAAGGCGAGAAGCGATCAAGCAATGTGATGCGAAGGAAGCGACCGCTTCTGTGTTCTAAAATAAACCCAGCCCTATTTTACTAAAAACGAAATCAGTTGTGTCTTTCATTAAACGAACAACAACAGCAGCCACTAGGGCTTTAAAGCAGAGCATCTGATAGCATCGAGTAGGGTTAATAGCAGCGAAATGCTGGCGAATTTTTTTTTTACCTTCGATGCTTTCTCAGAATTGATGCCAATCCTTGGGTTCTTCTTTATCTGCCCAGTTTTTAACAGAGAATTACTGCCTTTCCTCTAATTTTTATATCCTTTATTCTTAGTTCTTATTTTATTTTAATTTAATTACTGCCCAGTATTTATTTTAATTTTTTTAAATTCCGCTTCACTTCAAAAAACGAGCTCTTCGCTTCTCGCTTCTCGCTTTAAGCGAAATGGGGGTTGTCGCTTTTCCTCGCTTCACGCTCTTCACAACACTGAATATAGGAAAGACGTATGATCATGTGAATTGGGATTTCCTAATCAGTGTTTTAAAAGATATGGGATTCAGTAGGAAATGACTTAAATAGGTATTCTTCTATATCAGCATGGTCAGATTTTCAGTTTTGATTAATGGTTCTCCTGTGGGCTTCTTTCCTTCACAAATGGGCCTTAGGCTAGATGACCATCTATCTCCTTTTCTGTTAGTATTGGTTATGGAAGGATTTAGCAGAATGCTAAGGATAGCCAGTCATAGTGGATGGATAAGGGGCTTTAAAGTGGCTAACATTGGGTTCAATATTATGGAAAATCCAAACTTTTTATATGCTGATGATACACTAGTTGTTTTTTATGCTAGTGTGGAGCAAGGCATTTAAGGTTGATATTATCTGTATTTGAAGAAGGTCTGGCTTAAAAGTAAATTGGAGGACGAGTATTATGTTCTCTGTGAATCAAATGCTCAATGTTTCAATACTTGCTCGCTTACTGGAATGTCAACTCAGTAGCTTACCAACTAGATAGGTGATAGGTCTCCCTTTAGGTGAAAAGAACATGTCATAGGGAACTTGGCAAGAGGTGACAGAAAGATGTGAAGAAAGAAGCAAAATGGAACAACCAAAACCTCTCACTGGGTGGAAGGTTGGTCCTGATTAATGCTGTACTTGACTCAATGCCAGCTAGTGTGTCTGTGTGTGGTCAATAGATTAGATGACCTGCAGAGAAACTTTTTGTGGCAAAGTAACAAGGATGGATCTTTTCACTCCGTCAAATGGAGCTCTACATCTATTTGCCGAGGAGGAGGATTGGCGATCAGGAATCTGAGGCACACATAATAGTAGCCTTCTTATGAAAAGGCTATGGAGATACAATTCAGAACAAGAACTATTGAGAGAAGTTATCACTATGAAATATGGCCAAGACAACCCCCGATGATCGAAACAGTCATCTTCTCCATATGAAGTGGGAGTATGGAGGAATATCGAAAATCTATGGCCCTCTTTTAGATCAAATATTGATACCAAAGTGGGTAATGGTAGGAGGGTGTCCTTTTGGAATAACAATTGTGTAGGCATGGGTCCCTTGAAAGAACAGTTCGCTGACATATTCAACCTTGTACAACAACCATAAATTACTTTGAGCTCCTACAAAGAACATGGCTGGAACTTCAACTTTTGAAGAAGGTTGACTAACTAGGAAATAGGCAAGGGTGCAAAATTTTGAAAGCACCAGAGCATTTTTAAGGTTTTAACAACTATGAACCTTTACAGTGAGCTTTACTTTATCTTCGTAGTTGCTAAAACCTTAAAAATGCTCTAGTGCTTTCAAAATTTGGGACATAAGCCAATAAGCAGTCTCTTGACCTGAAAACAGAGATGAAAGGTGGACATAACACAGAACGTTGCATGTTTCTCTAGACTACTAGCCAAAGAATCACGCTCAACACATGAGAATTGTAGAAAAGTAGCTCACAGTTTTGTCCCAGATGTAAGTTATGTGGAGGAAAACCAGAGACACTAAATCATCTCTCCCACCATTGCCCTATTATGCATAATTGGCGACAGTTGTTCATGAATATGGTCGGTATTGAATGGGTGTTGCCTAGGAGCACCAATGAACTACTCAAATGCTGGGGAGAAAAAGAAAGCAAAGGAGATAAAACAGATGATGTCTCATTTTTCTAATAATCATGGTGTCAGAACTAGCTTGCGGGCACCTCAACTAATTCCACGGGGTGCCTGCCACCTCCCACCAGCATACATACCAAGTGAATCTGTCCAAAAGGCTTGGACAGCTGGGAAGAAATCACCTAGTGTTTTTTCCTCCCTGGAATTTGAACCTAAGACCACATGGTTCTTAACCAACTTCATTGACCACTAGGCCACACCCTTGGGTGCCAAAATTGTAGGCTAGAAATGGTGGAATACCATTCTTGCAAGTACAAAGTAGACTGTTTGGAGATAGAGGAATGTAAGATGCTTTGAAGACAAAGTCAGCTCTCTACAGAATATCAAGATTAAGTGCAGACTTGTTTTTCACTTTTATGTAAAAAAAAAATTGTAAATGAAGCTGAACCATTGATAGAATCTCATAGAGACCCTACAAGTACAGGAATGGGACTAATTCTTTTGCTATGTAATGCCTGTACATATTGCATAACCTTTGTGCTACAGCAGTAAAATAGTTATCTTTTCAACAACAACAAAAAAATTAGACACTGTGTAGGGTTTGTAGGACAGAGGGCCTAGCGTGCTACACAACCATGAGTGACTTGAGAGTAAAAAGATGAGTCAAATATCTCCAATTAGGAAAAAGTGGATATCATATAGTTGATGTGTCAGCTAAGCTAGAACACTTAAAACGTATATGCTGATTCCATGAAGTACTTGAGAGGATGCTTTAGGTTCTCTTTTACTTGTACACCCATGAACCACCCCAATCTCCTAGGACAAGTACATTACCAAGAGTCGACCAACGCCAAATTCCATATATATGAGACATGACCATGGCAAAAACAAATGAAATAAAGCTTACACTGAAACTAAAATTGGTTTTCTGAAGCAACTTTCACAGAATTAATCCTTAATTAACTTGTATCTGATCTTTAGATAGAATTCCATTTCTTCTTGACAACAGGCAATGGCCTGCAACTCCTTTCAAAATTCTCAACAATAGGTACATGCCACATGTAGAGCATCATGCCTACTGTTGACCAAGCTTGAAAGAAGGTGCTTTTCAGAATATAATGAAGATTTTAGACCCACTAACCTAGACAAGGCAACAACGGATAGTCCTTAAGTCAAGATTAGGTTGAGGAGCAATACAGTCCTATCATGAAGAGATATTGGATTAAGAAACTTCAGTTACAACAACAACAACAACAAACACGGTCTTCATTGAGATAGGCCTTATCAATGTCATATACATCAAGTCTGGTTTCTACACTGCTTCTTTCCCATTAAACAAGAAACATCAGTTGATTTGAAAATGAGACTAGCCTCAATTTCTAGTTTTCATAGCTCAGTAATTTTTTGATACATGTATAATCAACAATGAAAGGTAAACTAGCAACATGCTTGAAAAAAAAAATGAAAGAACAAAATTATCAAGAAGTGAATAAACCTCTTAACCAAACACTGCTCTGCAGCCACTGTCTCACCGTGAAGACCTCTCTTTAGCTTGAATTTTTGATGTATAAATCATACAACTCGGGCATCTTCTCCTTGAAAGGAAGAACATATTTCTTACGAAATCGTGATTCAGGAGATGACACGGCAGTGTAAAGACTTAGCTTCCCTTTTATCAGCTGGTTTTCTTTAAGAAACTTCAAGATTTCATTCCTTGGCCTGACCCTCTTCTCCATACTGTACTTTAAAAGTGGCGCATGAGATGCCAGATAACTAGGTTCATACCCCAGTTCATTCATGAAAAACTTCAATGTTATCTTTATCTTAGCCTCTGATGAAGTCAAACAGTAAGGAAGTTTTCGCACCATTGCGCAGATATCAGAATCAGACCATCCAAAACTCCGGAAAATATCTAATTTCCTTTCTAATTTCGATTCATCAAGCGACACAAGTGCTTCAATGGCATGAAGAAACATTCGTGACTCCCGAGGTACGTTAAAATTCTTTTCTGCTTGATTTACTACTCTCTCAAGCCACTCAGGGTTATTAAGCAGATACCTAGGACGCCGATGAAAAACCGTCTCAATATCCACCCGTGAAAACCCAAGATTTTGCAACAACAATATATTGGGTGGTATTACTTTAGGGAGATTATTGGAAAGCAGCCTAGGCTCTTTCTTAACAACCCTAGCTACAGCATCATAACTGCCCAAATACTCCCGAAGATAATCAAGACTGGGTTTAATTGTAGTATGTAAACCTCTTGTCAAGAAATTGCTTTTATTGATAAATGTAACAAGGTCAGACCCAGATAAGCCAATTTCTTGTAAAACCTTAATTTTGGGTTTTAGGTTTTTATCAATATGAGAAAACAACACTTCAGGGGAAGAAGAAACGAGGGTTTTGATCTGGGTTTTATTCATACCCACTTTTTGAAAGAGATCAAGTAACAATTGTGGCTCATAATTTCGGAGTCTCGAACGAGTTACCTTGGAGCTTGTAGAAATGGCTTCTTTGTTGGAGAAGCCAAGTGAATTTACCAGAAAGTCCACCAATGTAGTTGCTGCAGCTGTGGAGTAAAAGAGCTGAAATCTGATGGAAAAGAGATGTTTTGTTGCGCCATTGCCACCCAGTCCAAACATCAGTGCAAGCGCAAGCACACTTTGTCCCCAATTTGTTTGCAGGCGGTAGCGGGGTATACTCCTAGTACGTTTTCGAACGTTTCCTTTGTCAAGGTAGGTCAATTTTAGTACATTAATAAGAATCCTAAATGAGAATTGAGAAATCTAAAACTTAACGTACAGTTAGGATTGTTTAGAACAAAAGTATATAAATTATATTCAATTTAAAATTTAAAATATAATTTAGAATAACTTGATAACTAATTATTGTATCTACTGAATATTAGAGAAATAATTGATAGTGGTGTTATAAAAATTATTTCTTTGTCGGAGCCCACTATAAACGACGATGATAATAGCGATTACTGATGATGTTGCAAGATAGTGGTCCATTGTAATCGGTGAAAGAGGCTAGTGATGCTAGTTGTACAATAGTAAATAGTGATAAATGTTTGATAGTGATCAGATATTAGGGATGTACGATGGCGGTGAATATATAATCATTACTAGTGGCAGAGATGGTTGATGGTGGTTTTTGTCTTATGATGATTGTAAGTTGAAGGCTGGTGGTGATGATTTATGGTGGAGGTGGTTGGAGATGACTGCCAATGTTAAAGGTGATTGAGTTTTGTTTTAAGATGGAGACTAATAGTCAGAGGCGGACCTACATTGAGGGGAGGGGGAGGGAGTCACCAGAACCCGTTAGCCTCGGTAAAAATATTATATATATAAATCATATATATCTATATTGTCACACCCCGACCTTAGGAGATGCGGCCGGCACATGATGCCTGAAGGCCCGTGCGAACTGATGTCTGTTCTTGCACTCTTTTATCTATAAAACCAAACCATTGAGGCCTTCAAGTAATAACATTAGAACTAACATGTGCATAACTAATTACTTCATGCATATTCATAACCGCACCCAACAAGGTTATATCCCATTCTTTTGCATACAACCAAACTCTAGTTTGCAAACCTCTAAGAGTACCAAAAGGAGTTCACATTTATATGACTTGGTCGGGAAAGGGCCTCAAAATACCCAAAACGTTTAGTATCTCTGCCTCAGTACCTATTGACTTCTGAACTGCTATTCCGAAGGAGCAGACAACAACAACCAGTCAACTAGAACACCACCATGCTGGGAAGAACGTCACCGGGCCTATCTGCATCTATGGGTATGAAAATAGCGCCTAAAAGATAAGGGCGTCAGTACGAAAAATATACCGAGTATGTAATGCTAAGAAAGCACGTAAATCAAAATCATGATATAAGAAATATGATCGCATGATTTTCAACCTGGGTACCGAGGACAACCATCACCACTGGGGAGACTATGAACCAAGAATTATAAATGTTTGCAACTCTTATGAAACCAAGCCACTCATTGGAGTCAAGCATTTTAGCTTATACTATACATATTTATACATGTCATTAACCACTATTTGGGCACATTTTATCACTCCATACCCGGCCTCATAGAGGACTCGGTCGTATCTGACCATAGGAGGGCTCGATAACCTCACTTCACACATCATTATATCCGACCACATAAGGGCTCAGTCATACCTAGCCTTATAGAGGACTCGGTCGTATCCAGCCACACAAGGGCTCGGTCATACCCGGCCTCATAGAGGACTCGGTCGTACCCGGCCACACCAGGGCTCGGTAGTATCTTATCTTACATTGTTCCATACCCGGCCCCATAAAGAGCTCGATTATCCCCGGGCATACAAGAGCTCGGTAGCATTCCACATTGTAGCCAACCGATAGGTGCCATACCCATCCGTCTATAGTGTGGCTTGATAAAGAGAAATAGATACATATACATAGATAAGTGTAATGCAGAATCAACTTCAAAAGGTATTGAGTTTAAACTTAGAATGAATCATACTTTCCAACCTCAAGATACCAACTGGAACATTTTAGTTTCCACAAGAAATGCTACCAGCACGACAGTACAAGAACATAACAACATTATTGACCGAAGCTTACTACATAACCTTACAGTGTAAGATTTATTCAGAAGGAAGGAGAGACTTACACTAGCTCATGCCAAGAAAGTTGCCCTAATTACGCTTCTATGGTGATTAACTTTGCCTCAATCAAATCTTTAGAACTAATACCACTAGATGATAAATGTTACAGCAGTACATTCTAATGTTTCTTCAAGCTAATTCCTAATAGAACCGTCTTCTGATTTAATTTAGTCTATTATAGAATCTCAAAAGAGATGTGAGAGCGTTTGATGGATTGTGGTGAGTGATATTCCTGGAAAATGAGATAGAATGAATCTTACTGCCTTTATATATAGGTACCAATCATAGGAATCTCTGTCGGGTTCACATACAAAGTGGGTAGCACCGCATTGGCTGTCGTGCCCGGTGAGACAGCTGGCTGAATCTGGTCGCATGCAGTTGCCTCCTCTGCTGGTAATGCGTCTCCATCTGATTGGTCGCGCTTAAACTTCATAGATACTCCATCTTCATATGTGGGGACGTAATATATATATTCAATGAGGATCCCTTAAATATTTGATACACGAGCTTCCTTGTGTCTTCTTGTTGTAACTTCTGGTCTGTTTTCTAGGTTATGAAGACCCCTATTTATAGTTGTGGGAGGGAAGAGTTATGATAAGAACAAACTCTTTCCGACCAATCAAAATGAAGTGTGACAAGGCCGCATTTGATTGGCCAGAACATGTCACTTGCACATGTGGCGCAGTTTCATTGGCCTTTTAATGTGACTTGGCATGCCTTGTCATTTTAACATATGGCATGATCCTATTGGCTCATCCGTTTGACTTGGTGTGCCACGTTATTTGACACATGGCACTGGGCCTCTAGGAAGATGACATCTTGGGCCTAATGAAGTGGGCACATCGCTTGTAGCCCGATTAAATGGGCTAGCCCAATCAATGTTTGTTGGACTTAAGTAATTAATCCAATTATATTAACCCATAATATTTATTTGGACTAATAAATTTAAATATAGTCCAACTTACTTATTGAATTTAAATTCAATAAATTTTGTATGCCCACAGGTGCTATGGACTTTTTGCAGGACTGTCTAAGGCGCCACAGGTGGCGCGCCATGCTGAAGTAAAAAACTTACCCGCACCCGATGTATACACCAAATTAGTTAAATTAACCATAGGAAATAACTACAATATCTACTAGAGTTTTTTCTTTAAAAAAAATTAATAAAAGATAATAAACAATCCTAGTAAAGCTGAATGTTGTCATTACTCTTCGTGTTTTTCCGATTTTAGATTTTCAAGTCTTTGGTTAAGCTTATGAAACTTATCCGGAGGGACGGTGATATAATATGATGGTATTTATAAAGAAGATCTTAGACATCTTGAATAACCTTATAGGATACTTCCTCCGAAAGCTAAGTTTTCTTGTAGTTAACTTAATTTCTACATGTTAGAGTTAAAGTAGAACAATTATCTTAGGCTGCCTTGTTGAATGCCTTAAATAGTGATTTGTTCTGTGATTTTATAGCTAATTTTTATGTTAAAGATGAGTTGAATGATCGACTATAAGTTAGTGTAGAAAGGTGGAAGCTAGTATATTTTTGGCTTTATAAGATCCTGAAAAAATCAATGAGAGTGTATTTGGAGCAAAAATTTATTTAAGAAGAAAGAAGGAGAATTTGGGTGGTTAATGAGAAACTTGTTGGCCTTGATTTGCTCCCATACGATATTTGCCAACAACAGAATAGCTTGAAAACATTAAAGATTATATCATTATTATTATTATTATTATTATATAAGAATTAGATAGAGTTAACTACGGTTAAATACTACTGGTTTATAATTAAATAAAGCGATAAGTGTCATTTAATTATTGACTTGGTGTTACACCTGGTGCGGAAAAGTTTTTCCCCATGCTGACCTGGGCACGAGTCTATGGGCGGTGTATTGCTCCATCATGGACATAGTTTTTCATCTTTCTCTATATTTTTCTTCCATTTTAATTTCAACTTGTGCGCATTCAATCCAAATCGCTTCCAGACTCCTACACATATAAACATCAAAATTAAGCTCAAGTCGTCTTAACACACATTAGAATTAACAAAAGTAGGGCAAAATGTGAGACAATTCGCATACAAAAATATATATTTTTAGCCAAACATCAACGTAGTTATCCGTGCACTGTGCAATTGATAGTTAACTTGCCAAAGAGCACACGCAGTTTACAACATTTTATAACACTGATCATTATGCTGAGAATTTTATCCTTGGATTTGACTCCACTTAAAAGGATATAGTTTTGGTTTTGAGCCATTAACTATAGCAGTAAGTAGCGTAGTTGTTTCCTATCATTTTATTTGTCACTGGGGTGGCAACATAGTTAAAAGAAAATAGGTAACCACCCATATTACCTACTAAAAAATGGGTTGGAAAATAACTTTTTAAAAATGGGTCAAATATAAATAAGAACCACATTATCCATTTAGAAATTGGATAACCAATGGGTAACCAATGAGTCTAACTTTTACATTTGTAAAGCCTCAAATTGGGGGTTCCTCATGTTTGAGAGACTAAGAATTTTCCCAAAAGTGATCATATGCAAGAAGTCATGGATAATATGGTTACTCATATTATCAGCCGGTTAACCCGTTTTTTATCCGTATTAAATATGGTTCGGATCGAATAATTTATCCATTTTTATTACCCGTTTTCGAGCCGAACCATATCCGACTCGACCCGCCCGTTTGACACTCCTATTTGTAACAGGTAGAGAGAGAGCAGAGAAAGAATTGACTACTTTTTAGCTCAAGAAAGAGGAATGTAGCGTACTAATTTTGGCTATTTGAATTGGAGCAAGAAAAGATCCATAGTTCCTAACAGCAATAATACTTCTGAGTGGAAGAAGCTCTAAAATGGCATTTATTGATCTACTAGTCGCTTCACAAAGCGTTGCTTGCACCTGATGGTTCTGAGTATAATGATAATGTTTGTAGCTTCATTGAGGTTGAAGAGGCTAATAGCCCGTTTGGCCAAGCTGCAAAAATTAACTTATTTTGAGAAGTGCTTTTCTCAAAAGTACTTTGGTGAAAAGTATTTTATGTTTGACTAATTAGTCTGAAAAACACTTCTGAGCAGCAATTAGTGTTTGGTCAAGCTTTAAAAAACTGTTTCTAAGTGTATTTTTCTCAAAAGTGCTTCTCAAAAAAGTATTTTTTGGAGAGAAGCTACTTTTTCTGTTTCTCCAAAACTGCTTCTATTTCTCTTCAAAAGCACTTTTTTTCGTTCCAAAGGCTTGGTCAAACACCTTAATTTTTGGCCAAAAGTACTTTTGAAAAAAGAAGAAGCACTTTTGACCAAAAAGAAACTTGGCCAAATTTGGAGCACATGTTTGGTGTATGTCTTCGCAGACATCCACTTTGTTCACCAAGCAAGGTGTTACAATGGACAGGTCTATTTTGGTTCAAACTTTAAGATATCACCTGCTTCTTTACAACATTTTATTGACATTTCTATCCTTATTCCTATATATGATTGTATTTTGGTTCCTCGACCAAGATCTGTGACTCGGAAACCTTCGGGCATCAAAGAATTGGAACGGGAATTTTCGTGTCTATAGTTGCCATTGTAGCTCCAGCCATAGTTGAGAAATATCGTCTACAAACTGCTCTAGAGTATGGGCTGGTTGACAATCCGATGGCAACTGTTCCCATGAGCATCTGGTGGTTAGTACCTCAGTATCCAATGGCGGAGCCACCTTATAGGAAGGGGTGTCAAATATACTGTGTGGGTAGGCAAAAAAGTAAATTATATATATATATATGTTATGTATTGACTTCCTTAATTTTCTGATATATTTACTTTTATATATTTTAATACCCCTTAACGTAAATTTTGGCTCCACCACTGTCAATATCTACTCTATGGTATATCTGATGTATTCACCTTGATTGGGCTGCAGGAGTTCTTCTATGATCAGGTGCCTGAGGAGCTGAGAAGTGTATGTACTTCTATGGAATTTTTACGTCATGTAGTAAAGGTTGATACCTTATTTATTTTAAATAAATACCCTTTTAAAAAATTATTTTAAATATATTTTGTAGCTACCTTTTGATTTTTATAGCCAAATATCTATTTATGGTCACCTCCTACACTTAAGTCATAAAAAGTATGCTTTGTATTATTTTTCTCTCTCATTCTTCAGATTTTTCTCCACCCTCTCTCTCTCTAACGCCAGTCTTTCTCCATGAATACAATCATGATTCTCCACTGATTCATCTCCATTGTCGAACGAAATTTTCATTGTCAGTGGCATGGAGCTCTGAATCAATGTCGAAATCAAATCATGTCTTCAATTTCGTGAACTATACTTTCAAGCTGCCCCTCGACGGCGACCTTTGTTAAACCAGGTATCGACAAAGACCCATTAATGGGTGTGGCTAAACTGACAAAGTCGAGGTTCTAAGTATGATTCGGGCTTGTGGAATCATAAAATCTTTCCCTAGATGGTTCTTTATCCCCTTGTTGTCTTTACTTGCTCAGATTCGAATTATTCAAGCTAGTTAATTCCAAACATTGTATCATTAAACTCTATTGGTAAAATACGACCATGATACATGACTAACGTGATGGATGACTCGTGGCGAGTATCTCCCAGTGGGGTGTCTAGACATCATTAACCCTTATAGCTAGTGGCGATTCAGGGTTTTTGCTCGACGGCGGTTTCGCCGGAAATTAGGGTTTGTTCTTGAACAACGACGATGGAGTTTGGGGCTGAACAACTTGATTTTGCTGTTAATATATTTCAATGTATTTTCAACGTATCACGCTGTATTTTTATGTATTTCATTGTCTTTTTTTTCATTGTAATTCAATGTATCTCGATGTATTCCATGTATTTTATTGTATTCACTGTCTTTTATTTCATTGTATTTCAATGTATCTCGATGTATTCCATGTATTTTATTGTATTCACTGTCTTTTATTTCATTGTATTTCAATGTATCCCGTTGTATTCTATGTATTTCATTGTATTTATTGTCCTATATGCCATGAATGTATTCATATGTTTTTTTAATTAATACAATTTATGTATTCAGATGTATTATATAATTTTTCTGAAGATTGCTATATTTTTGGGGTATTTTTCGGGTGAGTATCTTTTTTATAACTGGAAATACAAAATTTGTGTGTTGTAATTGAGTTTGTTGAGTTATATTAGGAGTCTATTATGTTAATTGATTCAATTTTCGTTTAAAAACAGTGTAATCCCCTCTTTCACGCCGTGAATACAGTCGAATACAATAATCTACCTAGCTATAATCCCATGTTTCACGCCATGAATACAGTCGAATACATTCGAATACAACAACTGATTAGCTGGACTTCCCTGATTCACGGCTATTTTTGCTATTGTATTCATGAATACAGTAGCTTAAATACATCTAATACATCTTATAACAACATCTACAATCTGTAATATAGCAAATAGTATCTATAGATAGCTAATTACCACTAAAAGATAGTGCTTTATGAAAATTTCTCTATTTCTATCCAATTATGTTGTGAAAGTTTGTGGAATCCCTAATTAACTTTGTCTTCTATTAAATCCTCCCAAACCTCTTACAAGTTTCCTCTTTGAATGCTATCCAATTCACCAATCCGTTAGTCAGTACAAACGAATTATACCAACCAAATATTTCGTGATGCAAATATTTCGTCATGCATTGCTAATTTTTCATCCACGGACTTAATTCGAGTTCCTTCTGTCATATTTGTACCTCACAGGTTGTAGGAGCGAAGGCTCTAATATTTTCCAGGAAGTAAAATGGAAACAAATAATCCTTGGAACAATTTTCTCATGTTTTCATTAATCAATAACTACATATTAGAAATGAAAAGGAAAGAACTGGAATGGAACTAAATCTGAAACGAAAGAATCTAATCAATCAACTCCCACGAACAATCATAGGTTCGAGTTGAATATAGAATATAATAGAGAGAGAAGTTGTACCTTTCTTTACTTTAGCAACAATGGCGTAGCCACACCATACGAAGGGTGGTTAAGGTCACCAGGAAATTATACTGTATATATAATTCAAATATACTACTTTATATGATTATATATATTATATTTTGAGCAACCTTAACACAGTTGAGTGACGCAGTCCAACGGTCCAGGGTGTTCAAATGGGTTAATTTCACTGGTGGTCACTCAACTAAATTTAATTGCACTAAATTCACTCAATTATTTTTTGTCACTTAAAAGTAACTAAACTTTCATATTGTCACTTAAAAGTTATTTTGGCTCAAACCCCGACCATAAATATAACATGGCATAAAATTTAATGAGAAATATCAAAAAATAAATGCCACATAAACTTAAATGGATTATACTCACTTTAGATCCATTTCTTCCTTAATGTGATTTGACTCATAACCCAAATGCATTCAATTAAAAAAAAATTAAATTTCGCATTAATTTAAAATGATTATCTTATACTACAAAATTCTTGCCTTTGTGTTACATAATGCCTATTTTATAATTATTCTATACTAAAAAAATTCTTATCTTGTCTGTATGCCCCATCTAAGTCGTTTTATAAATCTACTGAAGTTAAAATACGTCTGTATCCAACTCACATAACATATCTATAATTTTCTAGTGATCAAATTAAAATAGTATTGTATTCATCTTACATAACATATTAATGCATCATAAGCATACGATAATAATAATAAGGCTAATAAGAGTCTATTTTCACGATAAACATGCAATTACAGACAACCTATTGCAATTGTTTAGACAAAAGAAATCCTCTTCATCTACAACCTAAGAGGATTCTGCAACCTTTCCCTTTCCCTTCTCCATTTTCTTTTTCTTGCTTTCTTCTAGAGCCTTTTGTAAGTCAGCTTTACTTTGTTTTACCCTGCTTCTTGTGGCTCTTCCCTTAGGCATTGAAGAGGCAGTAGGTTTTGTGGATGGAGTTTTTCTTTTCTTGGATGACTTGGGAACATTTGAGGCTTTTGGTGTGGTAGCTTTGCATTTCTTTGGGTCATAACTTTCCCCAATCTTTCTTAGTAGATCAGCTAGGGTCTCTTCAGTAGATGAAACGGGTTCATCTCTCCTTTTGCTCAGATGAACCAACCCCTCAGCAGCCTCCCCAGACCCACTTCCCCTGACTTCATGCCACTCTCTTCTAACCTCTCTTGTGCAACCCCACATATAGCAAGAACTGATCCCTTCCCATTTCCCTTCTCTTTTCCACATACACCCTCTCTCTCTTTTTCAAACTTCTTTTTACTTCCACTCCTACTAATCTCAGCCAACATAACAACCTAATGGGTCCAACCAGAACAAAACAATTTCTAATTTTTCAATAACAGATGAACTTACCTCAGTAGGGAATTCTTGAGTGTTCTCAAAGTCATAAGACCCATGTCCATCTCCCTCAGTCACAGATTGAAAAGATTCAGTCTCAGAGCTAGAATCAGAATTTTGAGCTGGACTTTCTTTCACTTGTCTAGCTTTCAACCTTTCGTTTAAAACCATCCTCAAAGCCCCAGATGCTACAATTTTTCGGGCAAGCATTTTCTGCCTTCGAAACCTAGGTTTTGGAGATTCACTGGGTGGAGTACTTGAGGATGAATTTGAGGGAGAAGGTGGAGGAGGGGTTCCTCCGGAACCAAAATACGGTCCCGATAACAATGGTCTCAAACATTAATTCTTTTCTTTATTTCTTAGATATTTAGTAAAAGTGGGTATAGTCCATTTAAGCTTATGTAGCATTTATTTTTGGATTTTTCTCATTAAATTTTATGCCATGTCATATTTATGGTAGAGTTTTGAGCCAAAATGACTTTTAAGTGACAAATGTAAAAGTTTAGTTACTTTTAAGTGACAAAAAATAGTTGAGTAACTTTAGTAAAATTGAAACATAGTTAAGTGACCCTTAGTGAAATTAACCCTTTTCAAAGGGATGTATTATTTACTAGTTCAAAGTCGTCTGCCCATTTTGTTTGCCAAACTGTAACGGATACCATCATGTGTGGTCTATTTGACTCTTTTTTAATCTAACAAAATTTCTAGTAAAGTAACTCTTAAAATTTAAAATTTGTATAAAAAATAAACAACTAATTTTTAAAGTAGTTTTTTAATTAAAAGTTATTTCTTAACTAAGTTTTATAATTTAAAGTCAAGCTCTACAAAGATTTCTTTTTCTGTACAAACTACAAATCGTCTCGACTCTCTCTTTCCTTTGGTTTTATGCTTACTTTTATTTGTAAAATTTCTATTGTTTGTTTTTTTATGCTAATTTTAATTTATAAAATTATAGTTCTATGATACACCATTCATCAACAAAAACCTTTATTGACTTGGTTAATGTTTGAACATCCATTCTGCGTAGAAGCCCAAGGGCCACCGAAGCGGTTAATCACGCTCTGGTCTCATGGCCACACTTCATCAACCAGACTTGATTTTCTATCTTCTGATGCTTGCAATACTCTAGCAAGCTTAGGAAATCAAAGTGTCCTCAGTGACACCAAGTATGCAAGTCATTTACTGAACGCTACTTAGTTATTAATATATATATTTCTTGTTTGCTAAAAAAAAAAAAAAGTTTGAACATCCTTAACGGGACTTCTTGCTATCTGCCATCTAGCAGCTTAAATCTGAGCCGTCCAGCTTCATTAATCAAGAATTAATCCTGGCCATCACGTAATTTGTCTTCATTTCAGTTTTCGGGCTTTTTAAAATTATATTCTCAGTATCCAATCCTGTCGAAGCCATTACCCTACATTAGTAATGCAAATCTCTGCACCAATCAGGAATAATGCAAATCCCCGCAGACCATAAGCGTAACTTTCTCCAATTTTAATAAAATTTCCAGTAAAAAAGGAATTAAGGGCCCGTTTCCTTTTTAATAAAAAAAGATTCTTTTTTTTTCGAATTTTTTTAAAAAAATGTGTTTGTCAAAAATTTAGAAATTTTTCGAAAATGAATTTTTTAAAAATAAAAAAACTTCAAAATTTTTTTTAAAAAAATTTCCCACTCACAAATAAGGTTGTATTGTGGGCTGGGCCCAAACGGGCCGGGCCGGGCCAAACGGTCCCGGTCTTCACGGTCTCAATGGGTGGAACCGGCCCAGGGTGGTCCTAAGCCCACCTGGTCCCGGGCTAAATGGGCTGGGCCCACGGGCCTAATGGATTTTTTCATTCCGGACTATTTTTTTTTATCTAAGGCAATTTCTTGTAAACTATATATGTATATATTAATATAAATTGCCTATATATAGCTATATATATATAGTATGTATAGTATGTATATATAGGGGTGTATTGTGTGTATATATAATTATATATTGCCTCATATAATATATAGCTTATATATATATACTTATATATAACTTATAGTGCCTTAGATATATATATATATATATATATATATATATATATATATATATAGTGCCTTATATGTATTAGATATATATATGTTCTATATATATATATATATAATCGCGGGTAACCCCCGGTCCGGCCGCCCCTGACCTAAGAAGAACTATTGTCCTTATGACCAAACAAGGATCAGCTTCTTACTTCTCGAGCGATAGTTCCACGATCCCGCTTTTTGTTCAAGGGTATGTTAAAAACCATCGTCTTTTCTTTGTTTGTATCACCGAGACACCCGAAGGGCCGGCCATATGTACCTCGGGAACCCCGGCCCATTCAAATCAAAATAGAACGAGCACCTATGACTAAGGGGAATGGATTGTCGACCACATGGTGAGAGTATATATATAGTTTATATGTCTTAGATATATATATATATATATATATATATATATATAGTTTATATGTATTAGATATATATATATATATATAGTTTATATGTATTAGATATATAATATATATACTATATCAAATTTAAACACAAAATAAATTGCAAAAAAATATTCAAGGGAATGTCTTATAATTTTTATTATTACGACATTAACAAAGAATATCAATATCTTTCTTAGTCTTCCTCCCCGCAATGGAATGAGCACAACAAGGTACTAATACCACCATTAAAAGGAAAAAACTAAGGAAGATGTGCCAAAATACAAGTTACATATTAGTCTATGTATTATCTTTAACAAATCTCATAAATCCTTCAAGGTCCGGAGGAATTTCCGTTGGTGGTGGTGGAAAAGAAGCTTGTTCATCATCGCTTCCGGGCGAAGCAGCATTCTGCGCAAGTTCCGCTAGCATTTCTTCATAAGCTTCATCTATCTCCGGTTGTGATTCTGCAAGTCCAAAATTTCTTCTTTCCGAACGGATCCAATCTCTGAAGAGTATTGATTTTTCCAAGCTCTCCCTTATAGATGCTCTATGATCACCGATTTGAAGTCTCGCTTGACTGAAAGCGCTCTCCGATGCCACTGTTGAAGCTTGAACACTTAAAATATCTCGAGCCATCCTTGAAAGAATCGGATAGTGTTTTTGTTTGTCCTTCCACCATTCCAAAACATCGAAGGAGCCGTCGGGATTCTCTGATTCAAGTCCCTGCGACAAATAAACTTGAAGCTCATTTAGTTGTGAACTATCACCAAAATTATCACCTTGAGAACCCTTGAACTCCGTCCAAGAATTAAGAGCTTTTAGGCTCGCAGTTCTTTTAGATGATTGCGAACTAGACGAAGTAGGAGTTGGAACATTTGGTCTAGCATGATCTAAGGCAAGTTGATAAGCATTTATTTTAACTGAGGCTTTTGCATCTCCAAGTGTAGCAAATTCCTCAGCTGAAAGTAAAAAAGTGCCAAACAAGAGATGTTTCGTATCGTTTAGAAGGTTGTCTATTAAAAGTAGGGGTTACTACAGGAGGGTCAGGCGGGGCATCAGTTGGGTTATTAACAGGACTAGTAGGTGTATCATCTAAATCCGGTTACGTTTCATCTAAATCATCATTTTTCTCATCATTTTCAAAGATAGTTTGATTAGGATAAAGAGCATTCATAACTTCTTCATTTAATTGTTGACCTGATACAACATCATGGCAAAATTGACTATCGAAAAATTGAAAAAAAAGGTTATCACTATCAAGAATAATAGGTGGAGGAGGACGGGTAACAGGTTTGGGTCGGGGAGCCGGGGGAAGAGTAGTAGCTTGGCGACTAAATTCACCAATTTTAGATTTTCCCTTACCCTTATCACCAAATATTTTTTTCAAAGAAAAGTCCATATTAATTATAATTATACTAAATAAAACAAAAAAAAAACTATAATATTAAAACTTAAGAGTTGGAACGACTTTACTGAATTGACGAACAACTTCTTGAAAATTGAATATCGTTGAAGACTTGAATACTTCAATTCACCAACTTCACAATTTTTCACGAAATTGCAATAATAAAGTAAGCAATTATAGAAGAAAATTAGAGAGAGACTGAGAGAGATTGATGAATTTGTGAGTAAAAATAAAAGAATGAGGGGGTATTTATAGTTGAGAATTGGGAAAAAATGTAATTATAAAAAGTTTGGGGTTAAAACAAAGTTGGGGCCAAATGGCTATTTTTTAAACTCCCAAACGGTTAAAAATTGAAGACCAACGGCTAGATTTTAAAAATCTGACCGTTGGTCATTTTTAATTTTTTTTTTAAAAATAGCCGTTGGGCCCCGTTAGGCCCGGTTGAATCGGCCCAGGCACGCCTGCCGGTCCCGGACTCACGGGCTATTTGGGTTGGACCGGCCCGCTACGAGCTTATGCACCATTAGAGACCGGCCCATTTGAGACCGGCCCGTTTGGCCCGCGGTATCGGGCCGATCCCAACCCACAATACACCCTTACTCGCAAAATTACAAAAGTTTCTCAAGTGAAATGCACGTAAACATAATTTCAAATTCTAAATACCATTTTTCTAACTTAACTCCAATTTTTTCAAAAATTACATTTTTATGTTGAAATGCCTACTAAATTGAATTCTTTTTTTCGGTTGTGTAAAATATTAGTATATTCTTAGAAAGTGCTCTTATCTCAAAGGGAAGCAGTAGCTAGCTGACTGTCCTGGTCGTTCCTATGGCCAATGGAGCCAACATCTCCGACGCCGAAACACCATTTCTCGGTGAAGTCGTTGAAGGCTTCGTCGACTTTAAGGGTCATCAGGTGGTCCGATCCAAATCGGGTGGATGGAAATCCGCATACTTCATCATTGGTAATTAACTTGAACAAACTTTACCATCTGTATCTTTAAAAGCAGCAAACAATTCTTTATTGGATTGCATTTTTGAAACAACAACTAATTCTTAGGAGTGGAAGTGGCGGAGAGATTTGCATATTATGGGATAAGTTCGAATTTGATAAACTATTTGACGGGCCCACTTGGCCAGTCAACGGCGACGGCAGCGGCCAATGTGAACGCCTGGTCAGGAACGGCGTTCCTTTTGCCGCTACTGGGTGCGTTTATCGCAGATTCGTTTTTGGGTCGGTACCGTACCATTATCATCGCCTCTGTGCTCTATGTCCTGGTTGGTACTCCTTACTCTTGCCAATTTTTTTTTTGCTTTGACATGGTTGTACTTTGTGTTTGAATTGTAGTACCTTATTTTGTGGCGCTGGTTTGCTGATTTATGATTACTAGATAGGATGTTTACGGCATAAGACTTATTTTGAATGGATCTTGTATTAATTTCAAACAGCCAATCTACAAAATCTATATTCCCTCCCTTTCATTTTATAGGACACTTTCATTTTTCGTTCGTCCCCAAAAAGTTGACACCTTTCTATATTTGAAAGAATAAGTGCCAAGTTTAATTGTGACAAATGTAAACTAAATCCTAGTTTTACAAGAACTTGCTTTACTGCAATCGGAAAGACACCCTTTTTGAGCTAACTTCTTGGACTTCATGGTTTATTTTAGTCAAAATACAAAAGAAACGATTGGGGGGGGGGGGATTATAGGCTTACCGGGCTAGGGAACAGCAGACAGGTAACAAGAAAGGAAAAGGAAGAGGAAAGATTTGTAACATGTCATGGTGCTAAGGATTTCATCCTCGAATTTACCTACACTTAAAACGATATAAGTCTCGAGTTTAGTCATTCAGTACTGCAGCTTGTAGCATAATTATTGACTTATTGCTCATATTATTCACAATGGGTAGAGAAACAAGATAAAGAATTGACTACTTTTTGGCTCAAGAAGAGAAAAGTAAAATAGCATGCAGCAATAGCCGCGTAAACTTTTAGATTGCTCTTAACTTCTAACATGATGCACACTAACAAACGCATTGGCTATTTGGCTTCGACTGTGAAAAGATCCACACTTCCGAACAGCAATATTTCTGGGTGGAAGGATCTCTGGAAATGCATTTATTGGCCTACTGGTACCTTCAACTTGAAGTCTTGAACCACTCTACATGTTGGAGTTTCTTCAGTGCTTGGGCTGAAACCTGTCCATTTTCTCCCTCACTGTCCTCGCCAAGTAGCACAACACGTTCCTCACTTTCCCAGTTCCCAAGCTTAATCTTCAACCATGATAAGAGTGATGAAAGGAATGATCAGATCAATACTATACCACTTGAATGGGTGAATTTAGCTTTGACATGATATTGTATGATCATGGACTCGTGTTGACTAAAAATTCCTGACATCCTGTATGTGGAATCTGCTATTATCCATTTGCAAAAGAATTTTATTGGTAGTGCTTTTCATTGGAAATGGTAACAGTATATTGATTTGGGTCCTGGTACTCCTGAACTGCAGGGACTTTGCTTCTTGACTATTTTAGCTGTTATTCCTTTCAACAGTTCTGATTGCCAAAGTCCTGATACTATCAAGGCATGTTCACCTCCTGAGATCCAAGTTATATTATTTTTCTTTGCTCTGTATCTGGTAGCATTTGCACAGGGAGGTCACAAGCCTTGTGTACAAGCTTTTGGAGCAGACCAGTTTGATACACAAGACCCAGAAGAATGTAAAGCCAAAAGTTCGTTTTTTAATTGGTGGAATTTTGGATTATCTGCAGGTGCCCTGGTGGCAATATTAATTTTGAGTTACATCCAAGACAATCTTAGCTGGGCTCTTGGATTTGGAATTCCCTGTATTGTAATGGTTCTTGCACTTACTGTTTTCTTATTTGGTACATTCACTTACCGTATCCGTCAAAATTGTGATGAAAAGAAGGCATTTGTCCGAATAGGTGGGGTGTTTATAAATGCAGCTAGGAACTGGCGAAGGACTACATCAGCAGTGTCCACGCAACTACAAGTGCAGGGTATTATACCACATGAAGGTTCTCAACAATTAAAGTAAGTTGATCTACTGTTGTCATCTTGTTTGAACAAATTAAAGCTCTTGATTTTACATTCATCGCTCATTTTGGAAATTAAGTAGACAATAACTTTTAGATTTGTCACACACATTAGGATGGTTGATTATTTTGATATAGCTACTCTAGTAGGTTTAACTTGATTACTACTGCAAAGCGAGCGTTTTGACTCCCAAGCATGTCCTAGATTGGGGTAATAGACTCGTAAGGCTCCACTATTAAACAGTGACCTTTCAAGAGTTAACAGAGTAAACTGAGTTCCCCTAGACACTGGATAACAGTACTTCCTGAAGATGTCCATATGTGACTTCCAAAATATTGAGTTTGGTATTGACAGTGCAGTCCAGTGCTGTAGTTGATACCACACTGAAGTATTTTGTATGCTCTTTCGTTTCAACTGAAAGATTTTTATCTACTGCAATCAAGAGACAAATCTTTCAAATTGACGCATGTTTATTCATCACAGGTTCCTTCACAAAGCATTGCTTACACCTGAGGGTTCCAAGGACAATAATAGTGTTTGTAGCTTCAATGAGGTTGAAGAGGCTAAATCAGTTGTTAGATTGATCCCAATTTGGAGTACATGTTTGGTGTATGCCCTTGTGTCTTCACAGACATCTACTTTGTTCACCAAACAGGGTGTTACCATGGACAGATCTATTGGTTCAAACTTTAAAATCCCAGCTGCTTCTTTGCAGTGTTTTCTTGGCATTTCTACAGTTTTCCTCATTCCTATATATGACTGTATTTTGATTCCTCTAGCAAGATCTATAACTAGGAAACCTTCGGGCATCACAATGCTTCAAAGGATTGGAACGGGAATTTTCGTATCTATACTTGCCATAGTAACTGCTGCAATTGTTGAGAAGATTCGTCTACAAACTGCTCTGGAGTATGGGCTGCTTGATAATCCAAAAGCAACTATTCCCATGAGCATCTGGTGGTTAATACCTCAGTATCTACTCTATGGAATATCTGAGATATTCACCTTGGTTGGTCTGCAGGAGTTCTTCTATGATCAGGTGCCGGTAGAGCTGAGAAGTGTTGGTCTTGCTCTGTATCTCAGCTTAGCTGGTGTAGGAAACTTCTTGAGCAGTTTTCTCATCTCTTTTATTGTGAAAGCCACTGCCAAAAACGGTCAGGATAGTTGGTTCTCAGACAACTTGAATCGAGCACATCTTGATTACTTCTATTGTCTTCTTTCTGGACTTAGTGTTTTGTCTTTCGCTTTATACTTGTACTTTGCAAGGTCTTATGTCTACAAAAATGGAAGTGTTATATGAAAGATGTTGTGGGATAACTTTGTTCATGGAGAATTTAAAGTGAGAATGTTGTACTGACTTGGTCGTGTTTTTGGTAGTCGGCCTAGTGATTGTTTAATACTGCGCGCTGCATCCAGGAATTACACTAGGAGGTTACAACCCTTGTTTCTTTGGAGGAGTGATAAGAGTCCAATTTCTCTTTTTTATTTTCAAAACCGAGAATACCTTGTGGCCTAACTTTAATGGTAAAAATAGCATGGTATAGCCAGTTTTCGGACTGATCATTTAAAAATAGCTAGCGTTTACCAAATTAATGAAAAATAGCCACTATTTTGTTGCAACAGAGACCGGTCCAGCATAATATACTGGAGTTCAGTGCACCTGTGTATGAACTCCAGTATATTATGCTGGATCGGTATACTTTGCTGGCTCCAGTAAAATATATTGGAGACTGGAGCACCGATGCTCCAAACTCCAGTATATTATGCTGGACCGGTATACTTGCTGGAACTCTAGTATATTATGCTGGAGTTCTAGTGTACTTATGCTGGAACTTCATCATATTATGCTGGAGTTCCAACATACTTATCCTGGAACTCCAGTATAATATGCTGGAGTTCAAGTATACTTATGCTGGAACTCCAGCATAATATACTGACGTATTTTCCGGGTTTTGAACAGTGTTTTCGTTCAGATTTATCTTTACATGAAAAATGGCTAAATTTCGATTACTTTTGAAACTGAGCTATTTTTGAACGACCAGTTGTAAATCTGGCTATTTTTGAATTCTCCCACTTTAATGTGCTTACAGGTTCGGAATTCAAAAGGTTATGGGCTCGTCTCTCTATCTTGCTCCGACTAAAATACCAGGTTTCAATCATTTACAGGGTTCGAACTCGTGACATATGTCTAACCTTCATTTTAAGCACGACCATTGAATCAAATCCTTGGAGGTAGGGTCGAGTCCAACTTTTGATGGCAATTATCTTTCTTTTTTTCCTTTTGCGGGGCTAGTTTGGGGGGGGGGGGTTGGTGCTCAGGCAAGGAAGCAAAAAGTAGGAAGGGAAGAATCACATATGTCTAGACTTTGATGGACAGAGTTAGCAGAAAAATATATTAGCGGGAGATAGTGTGCACTTATTAAAGAGGTGGTAATGGAGGAAATATATTTGTTATGGTATATTAACTTAGCTCTTGTGAGCCAAAAATAAGCTTTTTGATATATCGGTAAGAAAAAAAAGGACTAATTTTAGTATAGTTTTAACCTATCTATGTTTAACAAATCTTATGGGTACTCTCCACAAAGTAACCTTGTAAAGTTGTAATATATAGTTGAAAATTCCATATGGTATGTATGTACAGATTAACCCGATATTATTATGTAAACATTTTCTTTTTGGACAAAAATCACGAATATTTCTGGAAAAATGATACTGTATCGCCGCTGTAAAAATAATAGCCGAAAAATGTATAAAATTTATATATTTTTTGTATATATATACATTATGTATGTTATATACAAATTTTATACTCTTTTCGGCTACTAAATGTAATAGTTTCTGGCACGGGTTAAAAGTGATAATACCCCAAAATTTCTCCAAGACAATATTTAAAGTATGAGATTTCTCAAGGGATTGAAGTCATCTCTCGTTGCAAATTAGGAATCCACTCTGCACATGTAATTGAAAATTGAAATTCACTAAGCAATTCAGCATCTTTGACCAAATGTTGCTATAAAAATTTAGTTGGGCAAAATAGAAAATTAATAGATCGGCCGAAATTAATTGCATTAGCTAGTCAAAAATATAAAATATAATACCCATACATAAAAATATACATTTCGTCTGCTATTATTTTTGAGAGCTACTAAAATATATATTTCTCAATTTATTAGTTGACCCTATTTGTCTACCAGCATATTTATTAAATTGAGACATTTACAGAAACATACCAAAATATAAAAATGTTTACGAGCCATAGGATACCATTTAGTACTATTTTTGTCCAATAAAAGGTTAACAATCATATACAATATTCAAAAGACCTAAAAAGAAAATTTTCAATGGGAAGAAATTAAATTAACACACACTTGTTGCCCATTTAATTCCCAACGTAGATTGAGAAACTTTCCATATGTATTCATGGAAAAGAAAATTACCATATTGTTGCTTTGGGCGAAAGAAAATAATATTAACCAATGAAACCTACTTGTTGCACACTCAATTTCCTAAATGGAGACTGAGAAACTTTCCATATATATTTGTGAAAAAGAATGTTAATTACCATATTATTGCTTCTGGGCGGAAGAAACATGGAGTAATTAACTAACGGAAACTACTTCTTGTGATTGTAAAACAAAAATTTTCCATAAATAATTTCCACGATCAAAAAGTTTCCATAATTAAGTTGTTACTTTGGGTTAAAGAAACAATTAACGAATGTAAGCCCTACTTGCTGCCTAAGAAATAATTCCTATAAATTCAGTATACGTAATACTCTCAAACCTCATTCGCTCTCTTCCCAGTTTAATTTTGTTTCATTGTCATTCAAAGCTAAAATATTCAGAACAAAGTTACGTTCTTATGGAGCAGCTTGGTCAAGAGGGTTTCCGTTTCCGTCCCACCGATTCAGAAGGACTTACGTACTTGTTGAGATTCGTCGCTGGACAAGAGTTGCATGATGCTGGATTTATTACCACTAACGTTGACGTCTATGGCAAACAAGAACCTTGGGAGATTTACGACGACGGAGTACCCTGTGGTGATGATGAGGACAACACCAGTTATCGCTATTTCATCACAAAGCTGAAGAAGAAAAGCAACGCGAGGTATCATCGTTCTGTCGGAAACAAGGGAACTTGGAAACAGGACAACAAGGGGAAACCAGTTCACTACAAAAATATGGGAAACGCATCTTCAGTGGTTAATATTGGATACAAGACAAATTTGTCTTACAAGAATAAAGAGTTTTACCCTGAAGATCAGAAAGATGGACATTGGCTCATGAAGGAGTACGAGTTGTCTAAGGTTATTCTTCACAAGTTCGACCAAGACCGTAGAGATTATGTTCTCTGCGCCATCAAGAAGTTGAAGCACGTTAACAGTTCATCCGAAACTTCAACAATAACAACGTTGAATAATGTTTCCGAAGGAACGGATGAGGTAACAAGTTCTGTTGATGACTTGTTGGCTACTAATAATTGCAAGGGTTATTATAATATGTGCAAGAATTTGGAACACTATGATACGATGGCTTTTCAAGAATCAATGGTGATGAATAATAGTGTTGATGAACCATTACAAGTAGTGGCCGAACCAGCTGAAGTTCGTGACTACTTATATCAATGGGATGGACAGGAATTGGACAAATTAAATCAGATATTAGATTGTGTACCCGAGGTTGATGTAGCAGCGGATATTGTTGAGCCATTAGCAGCAGTACTAGAACCAGAGGTGACTTATACTTGTGGACAACATTCTGTTGAAGCCACAGCCATGCTCAACAATTTTGATCAGTCGGTGCCTGAAGATGTGCTTGGCTTGGATCCATGGGATATAATGGAGTTAGATGAGTTTAATCGGATGTTAGAAGATGTATCTAGATGTATCTGAGTGTTGTCCAGAAGGATGGTGATGATCAACAACACATGACAATAAGGTTATGATGCAAAGGATGACGAGCAACTTCTGAGTGTTGTCCAGATAGACAATGAGAATCAACGACGATGTGTAACAACAACAAGGTTGTTCTGCAAAGGATGACCAACTACTTTGGGTTGTCTACTAGATGTTGGAGCCACAGACAGCTAATATTAATGCTAACCTGTATATGTATACATTCTTCGACAGGCTCTTTTCTAGTGGTAATAAAATTTGAGTTGGTTCTTCATTAAAATTTCTGTATTTTTGTATGTAGTAGTATTTCAGTGCGAATATTTTTTTTTTCAATTGCTAATATATATTGTTCTTATGATGTAGTCAATCCTAGATGTAATATAACTTTATATATTTTGATATGGCACTATATGTAATTTGTGTCTATGTACGGTACAAGAAAGAATAGTGACTATGTTAAAATAGGTACTTCAGCTTTTCTTATTGGCTTTGTTTCTGACATACCTTTTAATCCAAAGACATGACTGTATGATTTTTGTTAGAACTTTCTATTAACAAATATGAGCTGAAATGTCTGGAAACTTTTAATTAACAGAGGAAATGAAGGTGCAACATTTGATTTACGGACATAGGATATATTCACAAAAAGCAGAGTAGTTGAGGAGTGGCTTCTTTCTATTTCTAGGCTACTTTTATTTTTTTTGAATTAATTTTTTGCACACGAGTCCGTACTAGGATCCGTATCCCCGAACCCTTGGATTTGCATCTCAAAGGATCCGACCCCTATATCCTTACCCGTGTCGGACACTCACACCAGTACTTACCAAAGTAAACAAGGCTAGGATCAACCTGTACTTACCAAAGATTTTTGCAGATTTTTATGATAACATCCACTGTATGTGGACAAAGAGATATGATCCACTTCAGAGAGCTCAGGCAAGAACATACTCTATAGTTAATTATAAGTAGGAGGCTTCATTCGCATGTATGCGCGCGACCTTCCAAAAGCGTCCGGTGAATCTGTATTTACCATTTCACGAACTCCTTTCATATCATTCATCTCTGTATGTTGCCTGCGAATCAGTCAAACGAACATAAAGTCCAGCAAAGACTAAAATTGAGACCGAATTCCGACCGATTTTAATTGGTCGGGAAAATGATGGTCGCAAACGTGTACCCACCGATTTTAATTGGTCGGGAAAATGATGGTCGCAAACGTGTACCGACCGAAATCGGTCGGAAATTTCAAAGTTGACTGTCAAACTTTAATTTCCCACCGAAATAGGTCGGTAACTATTAATTTTTTTTTATTTTCAAGTTCCGATCGAATTCGGTCGGAAATATAGAAAAATAATAATTTTATTTAGTTAAATAATTAGTTGTAAATTGTAACAAATTGTTAATTTATTTTAAAAAATAAATATAAATTCATAATTTCCGACTGAAATCGTTCCCCGTGCCACGGGTTCAGAAACAAGCCCCCTCTAATTCTACTCTAATCTAAACAGGGCTTTCCCTAGCATAGCATAGATAGTAGGGTGAATTGGTAGCTACAACAATTCACAAATTAAAACTAGAATTAAAGAAATAACCACAAGATGATAATCCGGATGTAATTAATAAACGTTAATAATCATGTCAACCACAACCCTAGAACGTAGAGTGCTTAGCCACTCATGTTCGTAGTAACAATTTTCCACGTATTGTGCATAAACAAATTACAAAGAAAAGAAAAAGGGATGAAGAACTCTATGATTTTCTCCTCCAAAAGTTGTCCACGTGATGTCCTTGCCTCCGGTCACAGAACTCCTCTAAAAATGGTGTTTAATGACTATTTATATGTGTAGGAAAAAGACCGGAACTAAATATCCAAGTCCAAAACCAAATAGGATACAAAATAGGCTTTTAAAACTGGGAACACGCTTGCTATAGACCGTGCGCCGCAAGTTCTGTCGCCCGCTCCAGCTCGCCTCAAGCCTCGCAACGCGAGCTCTGTCGCGAGCTAAGTACCTCGCCTCGCAAGCTCAAACGCGAGGATGCAAATGTCGCTTCGCCTGCTTTTGCTTCTGCTGCCTTTACATTTGTGTGCTGCTTCAATTGTTGTCTTTTTCCATTGTTATTTTTTTTTCCTCTTGTGATTTATTTTATGTCTTCCTTTGTAATTAAATACCCACTGATGAAATAATCATAATTTCATTCTTGTAGTGTATAAAATACACATAAAATCTTTACTTTGTTACCGATTTCGTCTTTAACGTACCTACACATAAAATAAACTCAATTAAGCACAAATATAGTATAGTTTAGCATTAAAGCCCCAAAATGTAAGGTATGTAATGCACTAAAAAATATGGAATTATCGCCAAACATCAAGTAACAAATGCAAAATCCAACATAAATAAAGTAATCGTGTTGCTTTTATATATACAGAGTCTGCAGATATGTATCATATCAGTACATGCAGGATCTTAGACAGATTGATGGGGCATATTACATAACAAGGAGGATTAAGGAAGTGATTTCAGTTTCAACAACTATGTCATTTTTGTAACTGGACAAACCTTCACTTTTTCCCTTATCCCTTTTGGTTTGGGGACGATAAGTACTTCGTCTCGAGTAGGACTCTGGTGTGAGGTA
This sequence comes from Nicotiana sylvestris, assembly GCF_000393655.2. NCBI lineage: Eukaryota > Viridiplantae > Streptophyta > Magnoliopsida > Solanales > Solanaceae > Nicotiana > Nicotiana sylvestris. Next base: position 6,560,984 of record NC_091059.1, read on the forward strand.
AGGAGTAGTATAAGAGTGGTTCGATGGGGTCATTGATAAGCCTCTCCTTATTCTTCTTATAGGATGGGGTTGTAGACCAACAATCTAGCGCACACTACTTAAACGGGTTCTAGAAAGACATAAAGGAAGAGATGGATTTGGAATGAAGAAATTGAATATGAAAGAAAAGACAAAGAAAAAAGAGATATTGAATTCTATTTCTTTTGGATCTGAGCTGAATCTTCTCTTTTTCAATTCCCCTAGATTCGAATTTGACTTTTGAACCTTTCAACAATTAACCAATTTAACCTTTCGAATATGTATTATGTATTTAAATTCGTTTGAACATAAGGAAAAAGAGAGGAGATAGAATCCAATTCTTTTAGATATTTTACCTAAGAAACTCTACCCATCTAGAACATAGATGGGGTATATCTCGCCAAACTGAATTAAGCTATTGTTCTCATCTAGACTGTAAAAGAATATGCATGTTGATTCATATTAATTAATTTGAGGGAAGAGAGACCCATGCAAATTAATCGTGTGCCAGGAACAAGATTTGAAATGGTCACACGAGAATTTTCGGTCCTCTGCTCTACCAACTGAGCTATCCTATCTTTTCCCGATGTAGTATCCTCGTTTTATTTGACAACTGGTGTGCATGTCAATTAAAGGACAAAACTAGATTAATCTTTATTATCAAAGCCACAAAATTATTGTGATCTTAAAAAAAAATAGGTTTCAGGATAGGGAATCATTCAATTAAGGATTCCTTGTTCAAAGATGTTCATTTATATGTGTATTATATGTATCACAAGACTTAATGATAAGAGAAAGCCATTTACGCTCAAATCTATTTCTAAAAGAATAGAGTGAATGAGAAAGATAAGGAATTTGAACCGCTAAAGAAAGGGGGTCTGATAAATAGTTGGGTAGTGAAATAGTAATTTTGGGGATACAGAGGGACTTGAACTCTCGGGATTTTTAAAGTCGACAGATTTTCCTCTTACTATAAATTTTATTATTGCCGGTATCGACATGTGGAACGACACTCTATCTTTATGCTCGTTCCATTAATTAGTCCTTCAAAAGATCTATCAGATGACTGTGCTATGGTTGGCTTTCTATAACTGCTCGATGTAAAACGTCATCATTCCACAGGGTTGGGATTCTGTGTATGAGACAAATATTGTCACGACCCAAATTTTCCACCCTCGGGAGTCGTGATGGCGCCTACTAATGTGAGTTAGGCAAGCCAATCCTTTAAACTAATTACTCCATTATCTAATTAATTCTATTTAACAGATATAAAGTGATAACGTATAAACAGTGGAATATTTAATTAAGCGGAAAAAAACAATAAAATATCTGAATTTGTAGCTATTAGAACTACTTAAGCCTTAATCACCCAAAACCTAATGTCACAGACGGTCTAAGACTGCTAAATACAAGGTCCGAGAATAAAAGACATACTGTTTCTGAAGCAAAAAGATGAAACAGGAAATAAAAGATAGAGGAGATGCCAGGGCCTGCGGACGCCTGCAGGTCTACCTTGGATCTCCGCGTGGACTGAAGGTAGCCTCCAACTATGGTCCAAGAGCTGCTCCGGGATCTGCACATAGGGCAGAGTGTAGTATTAGCACAATATCATGTGTTGGTAAGTGTCTATCCTAACCTCAGCGAAGTAGTGATAGGGCTAGGACCAGACCACCAAATAAACCTGTGCAGTTATATAATATACAACGGAAAGTAAAATAGGAATAAACAAGTAAAGATGGGAGGGAAAAACATGTTTCGGGGAACAACAGGTAAAAACAGAATATCAAGAGAATTATAAAGGAATCAAAATCCAACCACTAACAAGAATAAGGAAAACAAACGCAAATTTCACTTTCTTTTCACATCTTGTTGCAGGCGTGCAACCTGATCCCATTTTCTGTATCTCGTGGCAGGCGTGCAACCCGCTCCCATTTCATGTATCTCGTGGCAGGCGTGCCACCCGCTCCCATTTCATTCATCTTGTGGTAGGTGTATCGCCCACTCTCATTTCATTATATCTTGTGGTAGGTGTACCACCCGCTCCCATTTCATTATATCTTGTGGTAGGCCTACCACCCGCTCCCATTTCATTATATCTTGTGGTAGGCCTACCACCCGCTCCTATTTCATTATATCTTGTGGTAGGCGTACCACCCGCTCCCATGTCATTATATATTGTGGTAGGCGTACCACCCGCTCCCATTTCATTATATCTTGTGGTAGGCATACCACCCGCTCCAGTTACAAGCCAACAATAGTCACAAGGAATCCCGACAAGGGAACAAGAGCAATATAATAACTTCCCGGCAAGGGAACAATGATATTTCAACAACATCCCGGCAAGGAACAATAATATCAAACAAACATCCCGGCAAGGGAACAATACTATCAAAACAAACATCCCGACAAGGGATCATTAATATCAAACAAACATCCCGGCAAGGGAACAATGGTGATAATAGCATATGAAGCGCAATAAACCACAACAGAGTCATAACAATTATAATACAAGACTCACGGGCATGCTTGACACCAACGTATAGATACTCGTCACCATGCCTATACGTCGTACTCCACAATTAACATGTAGCAAATAAGACACAACTCCTAATCCCTCAAGCTAAGGTTAGACCAAACACTTACCTCGATGCCACGAACACAATTCACGATTCAACTATAGCTTTACCCATTGATTCCACCACCAATTCGCTCGTATCTAGTCACAAGTTACTTAATTACATTAATAAACGCTAAATGAATCAACCCCAATGCATGAAAATGAGTTTTCTAAAGTTTTACCCAAAAAGTCAAAAATTGCCCCCGAGCCCACATGGTCAAAACCCGAGGTTCGACCCAAAACCCGATTATCCATTCCCCCACGAACCCAAATATATAATTTATTTTGAAATCGAACCTCAAATCGAGGTCCAAATCCTCAATTTTTGAAAAACCTAGGTTCTACCCAAACCACCCAATTTTCCCCATAAAAATCATTGATTTTAAGTTGAAATCATGTTAAAAGATGTTAATGATTGAAGAAAATGAGCTAAAAATGACTTACAATTGATTTGGAGAAGCAAAAGCCTTTGAAAAATCGCTCTAATGTGTTTATGTTTTGAGATGATATGAAAAATGGATTTAAAATCGTCTAAGTATAAAAGTTGTAGGTCTCAAGTATGGGAAATGCGAATAGGGGTTCGCAAAGCTTGGGAATTGCGAAGGGAAGTTGGGAAATGCGAACTGGAAATTGCGAAGGGAGATTGGGAAATGCGAACTGAGAATTGTGAAGGGAGGTTGGGAAATGCGAACTGGGAATTACAAAGGGAGGTTGGGAAATGCGAACTGGGAATTGCGAAGGAAGGTTGGGAAATGCGAAGCCTGCAGGCCTGCAATTCCGTATTTCCAAAATTTCACCCCGCGGCCTATCCAAAACTCACCCGAGCCCTCGGAGCTCCATACCAAAGATGCACACCACCCTGAAAACATCATACGGACTCGCTCGTGCATTCAAATCACTAAAATATCATCAACAACTATGAATTAAACCTCAAAATTAATGAAATTTCTCAAAACTTCTTTAAACATCAAATTTGCATTTAAGGTCCAAATCACGTCAAATGGATTCCGTTTCTTACCAAACTTCACAGAATTATCTTAAATCACATATAAGACTTGTACCGGGTGCCAGAACCAAAATATGAGCCCGATACTAACATGTTCTAATCAAAATTCATTTCCAAATCCTTTAAACAATTTCAGAAAATAATTTTATTAAAAATTCATTTCTCGGGCTTGGGACCTCGGAATTCAATTTCGGGCATACGTCCAAGTCGCATATTTTCCTACGAACCCTCCGGGACCGTCAAATCACAGGTCCAGGTCCATTTACCTAAAATGTTGACCGAAGTCAAATTAACTCATTTTATAGTCAAAATTTATTATTTTTCACAGATTTTCACATATAGGCTTTCCGGCTACGCGCCCGGACTGCGCACGTAAATCGAGGTGATGCTAAAAGAGGTTTTTAAGGCCTCGGAACGCAGAATTCACTTAATATCCATGTATCACACCTTAACAAACAACTAAATTGCAACCATTGATGGCCGAGGGAGTACTATGCTAGATTAGTGTTACACCTTACCAAACAAGTTAGATTCTCTAAAGTTAAGTCACTCACGTATGTTCTCCTTCTCATGTTTTCCACTTCCAAGATACCTTTAAGCTATTATTTTAACGAAAAGAGCAATCTTTTTATTAATTACAGGGTGAAACAAGCTAATGAATGGTGCTGGAAGATAGTTGAATTAGAACTTTTAAATAAAGATTCAGACAAATGCAAGTTGATTAATCAGCTAAACATGAGGGTAAGTGTTACACCCCATATTTTCGTACATGAAAATACGCCATAAATAAATTAATGAGATCCGGGAAGTGAGATGTCACGTCCCGCAGTACTACATTATGACGATGTTGCACCCTGTAGTGTTGTACGTTGAATTTGTCGTAAGGTAATTGACATCAGTCCAAGAAAAAGATTATTTGGAGATTATAAGGATTATAAGTGATGAGTAAATTCGTGAAGGTAAGAGGGTAAGTAATATCGAAGAAAATGAATTTTGTCGAAGTTTGGCATGTTGGGGTACGACCCGAGCTAAAATACCCGGTATTTATGGACTAGCGTCATACAAGGTACTACGTGACCATAATATAAAGGTGTATAAGGTATGTGAAAAGTGAGTAATATTTTAAATAAGTGGGAATAATTCTTAATTTTTTGGGTAATTAGTTAATTACCGGGTAACAGAACATTACCTAATTAACTAATAAGAGGAAAACCATTAATAATTTCAACGTGGCAGCAAGAAAGCTTACCAAGCATATGACTAATTAAGTCATATAAGGTTAGGGGCCACCTAGCATCTACGTGTAAAACACTAAATCACTAAAGGTGTATGTAAAGGTTTGGTTTCTTTTAAAATTTTTATCTCTTTTAAAAGTTTAATTCAACCTTGGGCAAAGATCAAAACTGAAATGAAAAGTCTTGCCTCCTCATCCTTGATATTCAACAGCAAGAACGCTAAGCTGATCTTAAAAGAAAAGGCTTCCAACAAAATTTTGCAAACAATTCCAACGAGAATTGTTAAATCCGTAGCAACGTCAAAAATTTGTGGTTCTAAAGGAGTACGGTACAATCTGTTCCAAGAATATTATATGGATTTTTTCCTACTCCTTGGTATGTTAAGGTTATCCCTGCTTTCTTTTGGCATGATCCATACGATACGAACGGAACGTGCAAATGCACAAATCCCGTGAATGACTCTATTAATAGAAGTATTAGAGATATCTGTGTTCTTGAATTTCCGTGTGTTATAATGTCTTATCATCTGTTCATGGGTCTCAGAAAAATACGAAAGTTGAAAAGAGTTTACTTTATAATATTACTCAGAGGCAAAATGGTCTTATGACATTCCGAATGATTTTATTGACGTACTTTTTATGTACTGCATTCATATGCATTGACCTATGACCAGATGACGTTATATACGCGTATATATGCAAATATTTATATATGGGATATGAGAAAAGGTTACGGCGTTATATACGCATCACCACCTGATCAGCTGGTATATGATGATGATGTTGCCCACAGTGGCTGAAACATGATTCAAACGACGTTATATATGCATATATATGTATGTACTCAAACGGCGTTATATACGCGTATATATGTAAATATATATATATGGGATATGGAAAAGGTTGTGGCGTTATATATGCACCACCACCTGATCAACTGGTATACGATGATGATTTTGCCCATAGTGGCCGGTATGATATAATGGAATGCCCTCAGAGGCTGATGATGTTATGAAACATGTACCTATGCACGACATGACATTCATACGCACATGCATGACACTAAAAGTAATTTATGATTTACAAAGTTATTCATACTTGCAGGTTGAGTCATGTACTCTATATTTCTTCCATGTCTCTGATGTACTTACTTATGTGCCTTACATACTCGGTACATTATTCGTACTGACATCTCTTTTGCCTGGGGACGCTGTGTTTCATGCCCGCAGGTCCTGATAGACAGGTCGAGAGCCCTCCAAGTAGGCTATCAGCTCAGCAAAAGATGTTGGTGCACTCCATTTGCTTCGGAGTTGCTCGTTTGGTTAGTATAATTTAGACATGTATTGTTTGGTATGGCGGGACTCTATCCCGACCTTTATTACATTTATGTATTCTTAGAGGCTTATAGATATATGTCTTGTACGTGAAAGACTGCACGGCCTTGTCGGCCTATGTTTTGAGTTTATAAAGGATCATGTTGGCCTATTAGGCCCATATGTCATGTGTATATGATGATGTAATAAGAACGATACGTTACGTTGGTACTCGGTTGAGTAAGGTACTGGGTGCCCATTGTGGCCCATCGGTTTAGGTCGTGACAAAAGTGGTATCAGAGCAGTTCTATCCTAGGAAGTCTACAAGTCGTGTCTAGTAGAGTCTTGTTTATGGGTGTGTCGTGCACCACACTTATAAGCAGGAGGCTAAAGGGCATTTAGGATTGTCACTCTTTCTTCTTACTCTAGATCGTGTGGTAGAGCTCACTTATAAGATTTCAAGTCCCGAGCTTCTATTTTTATTCGTAATAAGACGATGCCTATGTTCAAAAAGATGATCGATAAGAGATATAGCTGTGGAAGTGTTGAATTAGAGGAACTCAACTATGTATCATGCTTATGATAAGTAAATATAAGGTATTCAACAGATCATGTGCGTATTGAAAGGTGTAAGCCTCTTGATAAGGAGACTTAAGGCAAGAATGCCTATCCACCTTTATGGTGAAAGACAATGAGAGATTAAAAGGATAAATACAAGTTTCAACAAGCAAAAGAAGCAAGATGAAGAAGGGTACGAGGCGCCTAGTTAATGAAGGTTAACAACGTTTATGATTGAGGTAGAGGAACATAAGCTTTTTGAGTTATATTCAACAGTAACAGAGGGTATGTATAATGGGCCACACCCATCTTAGTTATACCATATTGGGGGCTAATAGGTGTAGATTAAGAAAAGGATAAGATATCATGATCTGGATGGGGTTAGAGTGGCCTAAAATAGTGAATGGATTGTTTGCTTTAGTTGATATTTCTGAAGGATATTGCAAATGCGCTAATAGATATCCTCGTGAGACACCTAGATGGTGCACCCTAAAATATTAAAGCTAGATATGAGCACTGGAAACCTTAAAGGAATAAATATTACCTTAGTGTGGCTTCCGCCCCCAGCAAAGAAAGAATGTTAGGCAACTGGAAGAGCCAAGGGATAGAGCAAGTGGAGCCAAAAGCAAACGAATATTTTGTTCGAGTTTTCAGAGTAAAGCAGTGGACATAGATAATTAGCGAGAGATGAGAAGAAAGTTAATAAAGTATTATAAGTAAGATGTGATACACGGATGACAACGGTTGGTGAAAAAAAAATGATGACAGTATTACAGAGTTTACAATCAAGTGAAAGAAAAGACAAAAGATGACAGGCCTTGAGACCATAAAAGAATATAGGCCATAAAGTCATATCCTCATTTCGAGAAATAAGTTTGTAACTCCAACGCGACTACCAGAGGGGAGAGTTAATCCCTAGAGTAGCAGAAATCAGTATGGACTGGTAAACAAACTAAATATAAATTAAGGACTGAATGATTGGAAAGTACTTGGCATCATGGTAATTTCAGATTTTGTTCTGGCGGTAATAGAATGGATCACAGAAGAAGATTCATGATGAATTCCGAGAATGTTCATTCAGGGAGATGCTTCCCTAAAGCAAGCAATGTGAGCAAAGTTAAGCTTAAGAGACTGTATGTGCTAGTTACGCAAAGTGTCACCCTCGCGAGTAAGGGTATTTGTCATCCTTAGTACAGAAGGATTGTCGCAAGGCGAGTAAGGATCATTGATGTTGAGAAACGACATCAAAGATGAAGAGGTAAAACAACTATAGGTAGATCCTCATGGCTTCAGCTTTAGTACACCCCTAAAGAGGGGAATATGGAGTGATGTGGCATTAAGTCAGAGTTAAGTGATTCTAGTGACTATGGAGTGGTAAAGGAAGAATGCGATAAATGAAAGAGGAATGAGATGACACTTATCCAAATCTTACAAATACGCTACGATTCAAGAATATTGTGCAAGCACGACATCAAAAAAAAGGAAGTGAAAATTCCTGCCCGAGCTGTTATTAATAAATAAAGAGCCAGTGCAAGACATAAGTTAAGACAAAGGGATTAACCCAAGAAATATTACGAGGAATATTGGTATGAGAATAGGCCAACGAGTAGTTAGTAATTGGTTAGTAAGATCCCAGTTATGGCAAAACAGGAGGTTACAGACGAGTCATCAGATCGTTTATGATAAGCATAGTAGAACCTAACATGGAGAATTCAGCTTCGAAGAATATTATTATAATACTTGAGATATATTCAAACAAAAGTTGGGATAGTTAAAGATACCGTATGAGTGTTACGGGGATTAAAAAAAGTGCCACTAGGAAGGCAGTCAAAATATCAGTTTAGAAGCAACCATACAAGCACAAGGGCATGGAAATAAGCAACTACGGATGATTATAGGCAAGTAAGGACATTAAAAAGGTCCGTAATAAGCCCACAACTTTACGAGAGTCAAGGGTTCTCCCTAAGTACTACAACGAAAGACTACCTGAGGAGATAAGAAAGAAGGCTTCAACCTAAACACAACTGCCTAAAGAGGAAATGGTCATGTAACAACAATCTCGCAACAACATTGTAAGCATTCCAAAGGAAAGTGGCACCTACCGTGACTAATGAATGGGAAGTAAGAATTAAAAGTAATATTCGAGATCATATGAGTTGTATGAAAACTTTGGCAAGTGTGGGCACTAAGGTGAGATAAGTATGGACGCAACAAAGGGGCGGAAGGACCAGGAAAAGTAATAGCTTGCGTTGAGAGAAAGCTAAGATGGAACGAAAGAATTATTTGATCAATGATCTAGAGTTAGTACGTGATGGATACACTCAAGATTTTGGAGCATTGTCCAAGCAACATATTTGTTGACAATCATAAGCCATAGAAGACTCCAGTATAAGTTAAAAGGAAGAATTGAGCCTAGAGCATAGACAAAGGATTGAATTATTAGAAGATTGTATCATGGATATTCCATAATGCCCATGAAAGGCTAAGGTAATAACTGATACCATGAGCCACGGATTGGAAGATAGCTTAAGCCTACGTAAAGGCTGATCAGAAGGAAGAGGAAACTAAAGAATTACGTCACTTAAGTAAATAAGGAGTCTGATTATTGGACCTAGAAAAATTATAGAAGTTGTGCTTGAGAACATGACAGAATCACTCTTAATATCAGACGTTCAAAAGAAATAACACAACAACCATAATCTATAATGGCTTTACAAGGAAGCCAATTAGAAGAAGTATCAGCCTCATAAGAAGTCAGTACGAAGCTCCCACTGGATTGTGTATGTACCAGAGGTGCGAGTATTATAATAGAGCTTCAAGTTATGAACGTGAATTACACCTAAGTGGAAGGGAGGTCAGGAAAGAGATAAAAGATACGATGCGAGATTTTAATGTAAGTAAGGTAAAGGTGAACAACGTACAAGATACTCAAAGGCAGAAGATCGTGAATAGTCCATACTTTAGATAGAAGGCTATCAGCACGGGGATCCAGTAACCGGGAATGATAACGGCATCGTCAGTGGCATGTCTTCCAACCTATGGTTTCTAAGTACTGAAAGATCTAGTTAAGAGAATAGAGAAGAGTTGGAGACGGTGTGATGTATCGCTTGACATTCTAGAATAATATAAGGAAATATATGGTGTAAGCATGTTGAAGGAAAGTTGCGAGTATTATAAATGGATATTTATAGGTCGCAAACTAAAGTATGGTAGAGCGATAAAGTTTTAAGAAAACATGAGTAAAAATGAGGAAAGACAAGTGAAAAGGCGACGAGAATGGATAAGTCCTCAGGATTAAGTCCATGAAAACAAGAGAGATAATGGTTTCTCTAAGTTATTGAAAATTCAGTATAGCCTGAATGAACTCAAAGGAATCTAAGATTTATAGCATTCAGAAAAAATGAAATTTACCCTGTTAATAGAATGAGGGGTAATTATTATCGACAAAAAAAATGACGTTTGGGCCTTCAATTAAGTAATGATCTGAAAGATAAAAGAAAGGGATCTCATGAATTGGACATGATTAAAATACCCACGCAAGGTGAATCACATTGGGATGTCGTGAGATACGGTTATGAAAGCAGGGTATCGCCCCAAGCGGGTCAATCTAATCATTTCAGATGTTCCCCGATAAAACGTGAATCCTATCTGCAATATTACATAAAAAGTTAAGTTATCAGGGGTGGATTATGGATCAAAATTGAAGTGAATCAACAATGGATGGATAAAAGTTACAAAGTATGAGAGGAGATTAGGTCGTCATTCTTAAAGATGAACAGTAATGTGGAGGCATTAGAGGACATATATTTATACGTATGAGATGAGCAATGAAAGTAACATGAGATTTTGTAGCAGACCTCAATAACGAGAAATCGAGGAAAGTGTTATGGTATAATATGACCTATGTAGATGCAGTAAATTCATACGAATGGATAACCATGTCTATAAAATAAGATATAGCAGTATTCGTAAGTTAAACAAAATATCAAGCGAAGAACATCAGGATTGGCTAAAAGCTGGAGGAAAAAGGAGAAGAGAGTCGCATAGGCACACTTACAAGGTCAGTGTCGTAGAAACCGCATAATGGAAAGTAGCAGTAGTTACGAGATTGGAAGGAATTAAAACACAAGTCATGACGTGGAAAAGAGGCCTAAAGGGGGGGGGGGAATGCCGTGGCCTTTGAACTTATTCACAGAACAGTTGCCTAGTTGGCAAAAGGACTACTAAAGTATTCGCAAGAGCTATGGGATATGAGAATGATAAGCACATTAGTCAACATTCGAGGACGAATGTTCCAAAGGGGGGAATGATGTTACATCTCATATTTTCGTACATGAAAATACGCCATAAATAAATTAATGAGAGTCGGGAAGTGAGATGTCACGTCCCGCATTACTACATTATGATGATGTTGCACCCTGTAGTGTTGTACGTTGAATTTGTCGTAAGGTAATTGACATCAGTCCAAGGAAAATATTATTTGGAGATTATAAGGATTATAAGTGATGAGTAAATTTGTGAAGGTAAGAGGGTAAGTAATATCGAAGAAAACGAATTTTGTCGAAGTTTGGCATGTTGGGGTACGACCCGAGCTAAAATACCCGGTATTTATGGACTAGTGTCATACAAGGTGCTACGTGACCATAATATAAAAGTGTATAAGGTATGTGAAAAGTGAGTAATATTTTAAGTAAGTGGAAATAATTCTCAATATTTCGGGTAATTGGTTAATTATTGGGTAACAGAACATTACCTAATTTACTAATAAGGGGATAACCATTAATAATTTCAACGTGACAGCAAGAAAGCTTACCAAGCATATGACTAATTAAGTCATATAAGGTTAGGGGCCACCTAGCATCTACGTGTAAAACACTAAATCACTAAAGGTGTATGTAAACGTTTGGTTTCTTTTAAAAATTTCATCTCTTTTAAAAGTTTAATTCAACCTTGGGCAGAGATCAAAACTGAAATGAAAAGTCTTCGCTCCTCATTCTTTATATTCAACAGCAAGAACGCTAAGCTGATCTTAAAAGAAAAGGCTTCCAACAAAATTTTGCAAACAATTCCAACGAGAATTGTTAAATCCGTAGCAACGTCAAAAATTTGTGGTTCTAAAGGAGTACGGTACAATCTGTTCCAAGAATATTATATGGATTTTTTCCTACTCCTTGGTATGTTAAGGTTATCCCTGCTTTCTTTTGGCATGATCCATACGATACGAACGGAACGTGCAAATGCACAAATCCCGTGAATGACTCTATTCATAGAAGTATTAGAGATATCTGTGGTCTTGAATTCCCGTGTGTTATAATGTCTTATCATCTGTTCATGGGTCTCAGAAAAATACGAAAGTGGAAAAGAGTTTAGTTTATAATATTACTCAGAGGCAAATGGTCTTATGACATTCCGAATAATTTTATTGACGTACTTTTTATGTACTGCATTCATATGCATTGACCTATGATCAGATGGCGTTATATACGCGTATATATGTAAATATTTGTATATGGGATATGGGAAAAGGTTACGGCGTTATATACGCATCACCACCTGATCAGTTGGTATATGATGATGATGTTGCCCACAGTGGCTGAAATATGATTCAAACGAAGTTATATACGCATATATATGTATGTACTCAAACGGCGTTATATACGCGTATATATGTAAATATATATATATGGGATATGAGAAAGGTTATGGCGTTATATACGCACCACCACCTGATCAACTGGTATACGATGATGATTTTGCCCACAATGGCCGGTATGATATAATGGAATGCCCTCAGAGGCTGATGATGTTATGAAACATGTACCTATGCACGACATGACATTCATACGCACATGCATGACGCTAAAAGTAATTTATGATTTACAAAGTTATTCATACTTGCAGGTTGAGTCATGTACTCTATATTTCTTCCATGTCTCTGATGTACTTACTTATGTGCCTTACATACTCGGTACATTATTCGTACTAACGTCCCTTTTGCCTGGGGACGCTGTGTTTCATGCCCGCAGGTCCTGATAGACAGGTCGAGAGCCCTCCAAGTAGGCTATCAACTCAGTAAAAGATGTTGGTGCGCTCCATTTACTTCGGAGTTGCTCGTTTGGTTAGTATAATTTAGACATGTATTGTTTGGTATGGCGGGACTCTATCCCAACCTTTATTACATTTATGTATTCTTAGAGGCTTGTAGATATATGTCTTGTACGTGAAAGACTGCACGGCCTTGTCGGCCTATGTTTTGAGTTTATAAAGGATCATGTTGGCCTATTAGGCCCATATGTCATATGTATATTATGATGTAATAAGAACGATACGTTATATTGGTACTCGGTTGAGTAAGGTACCGGGTGCCCATTGCGGCCCATCGGCTTGGGTCGTGACAGTAAGATCAATGAGTTTAACAATAACAAAGGTGAAAGATGAGACAACTAAAAGTGCACTTCTTACCTAATCCTAGGATTTCTTTTATCAGACAAAGATAGCATAAAAATAGTGAAGTATATAAAATAGAAAAAATTAGAATGAATCGAGCAAAACCTAAAGAGCGAAAGCATTATCAAGGGAATGTAAAATAGAATGAAGCTCCTGCATAGTTTTATGAGCAAAACACTGCTCTTTCTGTCCAATTAATATAGTAACACGTTTTCAATTTTGAGATTCATTCAAAACACTAACACAATTCTATTTACAATCTTATTTTGGGCATTCGCAAACTTTAAATTTTCTCATTTACTTAATTATACAAAGAATTCTGAGATATATAGTAATAATATTCACAAACTTCCTAGCTTGTTTACGTTCCTTGTAGCTTGTTTTCGTTTCTTTTAGCTTGATTATTGACTAAGATCAAGTGCATTTGCTACACTCAAGTTTCATTAAAGAATATGTGTGATGACCCGATAGGTCATCTCATATTTTGAAACCTAATTCTGTAATCTGAAGCCTTAAAATTCATGTTTTAGCCTTTCTCGATTTGTGTGCACAGTCTGGTTGTTATCCAAAAAGCTTTTATGTTAAAAACTGTTAAAAATAAGAAATTTTGGCTAAAACTTTATTAGAGTTGACTTTGGCCAACATTTTTGGTAAACGGACCCGGATTCATATTTTGATTGTCCCGGTGGGTCCGTATTGTAATTTGCGACTTGGGCGTATGCTCGGAATCAAAATCAGAAGTCCCTAACCCGAGATATCGGACGTTGTCAAAATTTGAAAGTTAAAGGCTTAATAAAATGAAAATGTTTGACTTTTTGGATATCGGGTTCTTATTTTAGTTTCGGAACCCAGTATCGGTCCAATACCATATTTATGACTTGTCTGTGAAATTTATTGAGAAACGGAGTTGGTTTGACGTAATTCGGACGTCCGATTGTGAAATTAGATGTTTTAAGATTTTTTTTTGAAAATTTCATATGATTTGGTGTTCAATTCATAATTCTAGGTGTTATTTTGGTTTAGAGCCCTGAGGGCTCGGGTGAGTTTCGGATAGGCTACGGAGTGAAATTTGACATGGAAAAATTGTTGGTGTATATGATCTTGTTGCAGGCCTCTAATCTCGCATCGTGTTTGCTACGTTTGAGGTATTCGTATTTGCGAGCTTCTTAAATGCCAACAGAAGCTGGGCCACACAGGTTTCGCATTTATGAACATTTTGTTCGCATTTGCGAAGGCAGCAGAAATATGGGAGTTTTGTATTTGTGGAGCCCAGGTCGCATTTGCGACATCTGCATCTGGGTAAAAATGACTCAGACGGGATTTTTGATTCTTTCTCCAAATTTTCAAACCTAGAAAAATAAGAGGCGATTTTCCAAAGAACCTTTCACCCCCAAATTATTGGTAAGTGATTCTAAACTAGTTTCTTTCAATCTTTCACTACATTTCACAAGTTTTCAACCTAAAATCTAGAGTTTTCATGGTGGAATTGGGGGTTTTTTGGGTAGAAACTAGGGATTTGGAAAATTGGGGATTTAGACCTCAAATTGAGGTCGGATTCCAAAACCAACTATATAATCGGGCTCGGGGGTGAATGGGTAATTGAATTTTGGTCCGAATTTCTGGTTTGGACCAAGCGGGCTCGGGTGTTGACTTTTTCAATAATTGCCTAAATTAAATTCTTTGAAATCGTGGATAGTTCCTAAGACTTAATTTGAATCATTTGATTGGTAAATTTCTAGATTCTATTGGTCGAAGGGTTGTTTGAGAGGAAAAGCCGTGGTTGAGCTTTGAGTTTGGCCATTGGAGCAAGGTAAGTGTCATGGTTAACCTTGGCTTGAGGGATTAGGACTTAACTGTCTATTTGCTATGTGTTTGAATATTGGGTACAACGTATAGGTGATGGGACGAGTGCCTATGCATTGATGTCTGGTTAAAATATGCGGGTGGGTCTTATTCTTGTAATTTTTGATTTCCTTGATCGTATTATCCATGCTTAAATTAGTTAATCGTTATGTTGATCGTTCTTATTATGTTTATGGACTTTTGCTAATAGTTGAGTATTGTTTCAAAGTTGAGGTTGACATTGTAGAATCAAATGTTAAAGCAAGACTTGTTCTGTTATTTCTACCTCCCTGTTGTCATTGTTCATTGTTGTGGTGGGAGAGAATGTTAATGCACGAAAGGTAATGTCGTGCCATATTGTGAGTGATAATGCACGAAGGGTGATACCGTGCCATATTGTGAGTGTTAATGCACGAAGGGTGATGTCGTGCCATGTTATGAGAGAGTTAATGCACGAAGGGTGATGCCGTGTCGTTTCTATTGATTCATATGGTGAGGTTGAGAGTTAAAGCACGAAGGGTGATGGTGTGCATTTTCCTTTATTGTGTTTGCTTGTTCTTATCTATTCAAGGTATATTGGGTGATCAAGTTCTTATTACTGCTGTATTTCTTTATCTTGTGATCACTCTCAGCATGTCCCCCTCCTGATATTACTTGTCCGATTTCTTTCATTTCTGTTATTTGTACATATATTGTTATACTGCACATGTTTATTTGTAGGTGTCTTGTCATAGCTTCGTTACTACTTCGCCGAGGTTTGAATTGACACTTACCAGTACATGAGGTCGGTTGTACTGATACTGCATTCTGCACTTCATATGCAGATTTTGTACTGGCCCGAGCTGATCGCGAGGTTAGCTGTTGGATCCTTCCGATAGAAGACACAGGCTAGATTCGCCGGCGTCCGCAGACCTTGGAGTCCCCTTCTAGACATTTTATTTTACTATTTCTTTCATTTTGAAAATAGTTATATTTCTTTGAGATATTTACTTGTAGTGAAATCTTAGAAGTTCGTGAATTGTGACTCCAGATCCGGGTAGTGAAATATATTTAGAGGTTGTTATGAATTTCTGCTTTCATTTTAATTCGCTATAGCTTATTTGCTGTTAATTATTGAAATGTATAAGAATTGGCTTAATGATTCTCTAATGTTGGCTTGCCAAACAAGTAAAATGTTAGGTGTCATCACGGTCCCGACGGTGGGAATTCCAGGTCGTGACAATATGTTGCCTTTTCACTCAATTTTCATTGTGATTAAATTTTCGATCCTACTATAATCAATCGATAGTCGTGCAATATTTATTTGTCTTTCAGATAGCTCTGAAATTAAACCGTAGGGCCAGGTAGGGCCATGAATAGCTTATTTGGGTGGGAAAAAAAGTCACAAACACCAAATACTTAAAATTAGCTTATAGTATAAAGAGAGATAGAATAGGCATTGTCTCCTGACATTACAAAGTAAGTACAATTAAATGTTAAAAATTATAGTAGTAACTCCCTTTAATCATAGAAAACAATACACATATGGAACTTTGGCCAAATAGGAAATACGAATATGAATATGAATGTCACGATCCGGATTTTCCCCTCGGTAATCGTGATGACGCCTACTAGTGAAAGCTAGGCAAGTCGACCATTTGCATAAATTATCTTTTTCTCATTTTAATTCTTTAACAAGTGTGAAGTAACAGTTTATAGACAACGGAAATTAAAACAAGTGGAAGAAATTATTAAACCATTTAAATAATCCCAACATAATTTCTTGAACAAAACTACCCAGAACTGGTGTCATGCTTCACAGATAGTCTAGAATTACTACAAACAAGGTCTGAAAAATAAATAATACATTGTTTGTGAAATATGTAAATGAAACAGGATGAAGGGATAGAGGGAGACGCCGGGGCCTGTGGATGCTTGCAGGACTACCTCGGAATCTCCGACTGGATTGAAGGCAACCACCCAAGCTAAGGTCCGAATGTTGCTGCTCCGGGACCTACACACAGTGCAGAGTGTAGTATCAGCACAACCGACCCCATGTGTTGGTAAATGCCTAGCCTAACCTCGGCGAAGTAGTGACGAGGCTAGGACTAGACTACCAAATAAACCTGTGCAATTATATCATATACAGTGGAAAATAAAGCAGAAATGTACAGTTAAGAATGGGAGGGGGAAATATACTGCGGGGGAATATCATTTACCAACAGTAACTCAGGAGAAAAGCATAAAGAACAATTTAAGATTCGCAGCCGAAAGAATAAGGAAACTGTAACAAATCAACAACCACTTTTATCCTTTAATGTTGCGGTGCGCAACCCGATCCAAATCATATATATAAACATTGTTGTGGCGTGCAACCTGATCCAAATATAGTGTTGTTGCGGCGTGAAACCCGATCCAAATATAGTATTGTTGCGGCGTGCAACCCGATCCAAATATAATATTGTTACAGCGTGCAACCCGATCCCAATATACAATTCAACACCAATCACAAAAGAGTCTCGGCAAGGGACAATAAGGAAACGACAACATCCTGGCAAGGGAATCGACGGTAAGTAGTAAATACATCCCTACATGAGAATCAGCTATAACCAAACTTGTTTCAATTTTTAACTTCACAACAAAACCCTCGTCTAGAACCAATATTCAACCATAAGCAATTTTCACGATATTAATCATAACTCTTGTCCAATACAGAGAATCAACAACTTAAGCATTTGTAGTACTTGTTAAAAAATCACAACAATGTCAATTTAAGACTCACGGGCATGCTTGACACCAACGTATAGATACTCGTCACCATGCCTATACGTCATACTCAACAAATAACACATAGCAAATAGGACTCGACTCCTAATCCCTCAAGCTAAGGTTAGACCAAACACTTACCTCAAATTCCACGGCCAACTCAAGCCTCAAACACCGCTTTTCCTTTAGAATTCACCTCTAAATAACTCTATCTAGTCCAAATTGATTTAACAACATCAACAAATGCTAAAGAATTGTCACCACCCTAGTTCGCCCTCCGTGAACTATCGTGACGACACGTATAGTTCGCCTTCCGTGAACTGTCGTGACGACACCTAGTCCTATGACTAGGTAAGCCTAACAAGTGCGGTAATAAAATTGAAACTTGCGGAAATATTAATAAAGGAAAACCAAGAATAACCAAAAAGGGAAGCAATATATAGAAAGCCGCTCGGTATATACATCACGACATCTCAACTTCTACGACACTATCCCAAAACTCGGAAACTCACGAGAACACAAGCTAGACAAAATACAGTAAAGTGTTCTAATCTCCAGAATGTCTACATCAACAGTAAGATAGAAAAGGCTAACACTACAAGATAAAATAAAGATAGAGACTCCTTGGTCTGTGGACGCGACAGATGTACCTTGAAATCTCTGAAAGATCTCCCTACCTCAAAGGTGATAAGCCTGGGTAGAGGTACCTGGATCTACACATGAAAAACATACGTAGAAAGGAGCATGAGTATACCACAACGGTACTCAGTAAGTGCCAAGCCTAACCTCGGTCGGGTAGTGACGAGGAAGGTCAGGGCCCAACTGAGATAAATAAATAATAATGATAGGACAAATAAGCAGTATAAGTGAGAATCTACAGTAAGAATCTATACAGTATGATAAGAGTACAATAACGGAAACAGAATATAAAGGCAAACCACAAGGAAGTACCACTCATAACAAGGATGATAACCGGAGATCTCTCAGTATCCCGAGGATCTCTTAGTACCCTCCATATATGCCAGGGATCTCTTGGTATCCCAAGGATCTCTCGGTATCCTCAATGTATCCTAGGGATCTCTTGGTATCCCGAGGATCTCTTGGTATCCTTAATATATGTGCCAGGGGTCTCTTGGTATCCTGAGGATCTCTTGGTATCCTCAATATATGCTAGGGATCTCTTGGTATCCCGAGGATCTCATGATCCTTAATATACGTGCCAGGGATCTCTTGGTATCTCGTACCTCAGTCTAGAACATAAATACGTACAGGGAATCTCCCGGGATGCCATCCCGTAGTCCCAAAGTAAAACACACAACAACAACCAGATCATAAATACGTACAGGGGATCTCCCAGAATGCCGTCCGGTAGTCCCAAAGTAAAATACACAGCAGCAACACAAGAATACCCGATTAAGCTAATTGCTAAAGTTGATGTTTTAAGAAGTTTGAGAAAATTCTATGATTTTGAGGTTTAATTCGTTGTTATTGAGGTTATTTTGGTGATGTTATTACACGAATAAGTTCGTATGATGTTTTTGAGGTTGTGTGTATATTTGGTTTGGAGACCCGAGGTCTCGGGTGAGTATTGGATAGGCCACGGGTTGCATTTTGAACTTAGAAATTGCAGAAAAATTTTGCTGGTATGAACTGGCCTGCAGGCTTCGCAATGCGAAGCCTGGCTCGCAAATGCGAGCTCGCAAATGCGAAGGCTGGATCGCAAATGCGAAACCAGCCCAGGCCTTCCTTGGCTCGCAAATGCGAGGTTTTCTTCGCTAATGCGAAGGTTTGCCTATTGGCCAGGGATCACAAATGCATGTCTTCTTCGCAAATGCGAAGTCGCAAATGCGACGTTAGTTTCGCAAATGCGAAAATTTGGGATTTCTTAAGGGTTTGCAAATGCGAACCCTGTTTCGCATTTCCCAGCTTATCAGGGGTCGGGGTTCGCAACCTGCGACCTGCAACTTTATACTTAGACGATTTTAAACCCATTTTTCGCATCTTTTCAAAACACAAACTCCTTTGGGCGATTTTCCAAGAATAATTCTTCTTCCAAATCGATTGTAAGTTAATTTAACTCATTTCCTTCAATCATTAACATCTTTTAACATGATTTCAACTTAAAATCAAAGATTTTCATGGGAAAAATTGGGAGTTTTGGGTAAAACCTAGGTTTTTCAAAAATTGGGGATTTTGACCTCGATTTGGGGTCCGATTTCAAAACAAATTATATATTTAGGTTCGTGGGAGAATGAGTAATCGGGTTTTGGTTCGAACCTCGGATATTTACCACGTGGTCTCGAGGGGCATTTTGGTCATTTTACATAATTTTGCGTATTAGCTTAGAAATTAATTGTTGAATCAGTTACTTGAAGTGTTATTTATATTATGCAATTGAATTGAATAGATTTGGGCCATTTGGAGTCAGATACGCGTGGCAAATGTGTGGTTTCGAATTGATTTTTCAGCCGGTTCGAGGTAAGTGGCTTGTCTAACCTTGTGTGGGGGACCTTCCCCTTAGGATATGATATATTTGGTAATTGAAATGCCTTGTACGTAAGGTGACGAGCGCGTACTTGAGCTAATTGTTGAAAATCCGATTTTTCCTTAAGTATTTCAATTGAGATCTTTTTCCTATTTTATTCTACTTGTGAATTTAGCGTGTTGCTAGTTTAGAGAAGCATGTTTAGTTGACCTAATTGCCTATTTGCTTAAACCGACTTAATTGCATTATGTGGAGCATGTTAGGCTATAATTAACTGTTTATTTGGTACGATGCTCGAAATCAAACATCATCGTTCCACAGGGTTGGAATTATTTTGTCCGTGACGAATATTCATGTATCACACCTTAACAAAACAACAAAATTGCAACCATTTATGGCTTAGAAGAGTACTATGCTAGATTAGTGTCACACAAATTTGGATTCTTAAAAATTATTAGGTCACTCCTCCTTTTTATGTTTTCCACTTCCAAGATACATTTAAGCTGTTATTTTGACAAAAAGAACAATCTTTTCGTTAGTTAGGGAGAAAC
This sequence comes from Nicotiana sylvestris, assembly GCF_000393655.2. NCBI lineage: Eukaryota > Viridiplantae > Streptophyta > Magnoliopsida > Solanales > Solanaceae > Nicotiana > Nicotiana sylvestris. Next base: position 6,581,800 of record NC_091059.1, read on the forward strand.
AAGCTAATGAGTGATTCGAACAAATGTAAGTTGATTAATAATCAGCTGAACATGAGGGAAGGATCAATGAGTTTAACAATGACAAAGGTGAAAGTTGAAGCAATTAAAACTGCACTCCTTACCTAATGCTGAAGCATATGATTTTAATTAAACAAAGACGATAGCATAAAATAATGGAGTACATAAAACAGAAAAAATAGAATGAATTCAGCACAAAACTGAAGAGCGAAAGCATTAGCAAGGAAATGTAAAATATAACAAGAAATTGAACATGAAACTCTTGCACAGTTATATGAGTAAAACACTGCTTTCTTTTGTTCCAATTAATATAACATATTTTCAATTTTGAGATTCCTTCAAAATACTAACACACTTCTATTCACAATTTTATTTTGTACATTCGTTGTAATGAACCGGCCGGTCGTTTCATGAGCTGCCACTCTGTTTCCTCCATTTCTGATTCTTTATGTGTTGTTCAGCTTCATTTCATCGTATCGTGTCGGTTGCTTCGGGTTTAGAGTAGTTTCGGAGTGTTATGAGACACTTAGTCTCTTAAGTTAGCTATTTAGTTGGAAAAGTCAACCGAAAGTTGACTTGTGTGTAAACGATCTCAGAATATGATTTATATGGTTAGGATAGCTTTGTGAGATGATTTGGGACTTAAAAGTATGGTCGGAATATAATTTTGATGTCCGTGGTAGATTTAGGCTTGAATTGGCGAAATTGGAATTTTGCATTTCCTGGTTGGTAGTCGAAATTTTGATATCGGGTTTGGAATGGAATTTCAAAAATTGGAGTAGGTCCATTGTGTCATTTGTGACGTGTGTGCAAAATTTCAGGTCATTCGGATGAGGTTTGATAGACTTTTTGATCATTTGCGGAATTCGGAAGTTTTGGGAATCTTAGGCTTGAATCCAAGCGTGTTTTGATGATTCGATGTTGTTTAAGTGTTTCGAAGATTGGTATAAGTTTGAATAGTAGTATATGACTTGTTTGTACTTTTGGTTGAGGTCTCGGGAGCCTCGGGATGATTTCAAATGGTTATCGGAAAATTGAAAGTTGGAGTTTGCAGTAGAAGCTGTTGAGTTCCTGTCATAACCGCACCTGCGGATTGGGGACCGCAGGTGCGAGACCGCAGAAGCGGTAGATTAGCCGCAGATGCAGCTATATGAGAGAAAGCCAGAAACTGCAGGTACGGGAGGTGTGACGCACCTACGAGACCGCAGATGCTGGTGGATGAGCGCAGGTGCGGTCCCAAGACTTTAAGTGGAAACCACATATGATAGAATCGGAGGCAACAACCTCGGTACGGGCAGGAAGGGCATAGTATCAGGCCTGGCCTCCTCCTCTAGGGCGACCTCTACCTCCCCAACCTCCACCTCTAGCTGGCTGAGCAGGTGGGGTAGCAACTGGAGCTGTAACCATAGCCTGAGAACTCTGCGGGGCACGCTTTGGCTGAGAATTCTGTGGAGGCGCACTCCTCCCAAGTCTAGGGCAATGCCTCACCACATGGCGTGTGTCACCACACACAAAACAAGCTCTGGGAGGATGTGGCGGCTGTGACTAGCTCGGGCCAGGTCTGCTGGACTGACCTCTGAAAACACCTCGCGCAGGAGGCACGCTAGATACCGGAGGTGCATAATAAGGCTCCTGAGGCCTAGGAGGGGCTGGAATACCATTGGATGCTAGAAAGGTTGAATGAATAGGGGGACTCATATAACCCCTACCATGACGACCTGCAGCTGAGGCACAAGAACCAGAATAACGGCCCGACTCTCGAGACCTCTTGGCCTCCCTCTCCTCTCTCTCCCTAGCATGCATACCCTCAATCCTCCTAGCAATACTCACCACCTGCTGATAAGAAATATCCATCTCTAACTCACGAGCCATGATAGACCTGATGCTGGGAATAAGCCCTTCAATAAACCGGCGAACGCTCTCGCGAACAGTAGAAACCAAGGCTGGGGCATGTCTAGCCAAACTGGTGTAACAGACAGCATACTCCGAGACAGTCATAGCGCCCTGACGCAAATGCTCAAACTCTACACACCATGCATCCCTGAGGCTTTGAGGAACAAACTCTCTCAGGAACATATCTGAAAACCGAGTCCAAGTCAGTAAAACTGCCTCACCCGGACTGTCTAACTCATAGGTGCGCCACTACTCATAGGCGGCTCCTCGAAGCTGGAAGGCAGTGAAATACACCACACTCGATCCTGATATACTCATAGTGCTGAGGATACGGTGACATTCCTCCAGAAATCCCAGGGCATCATCTGAGGCTAACCCACTAAATACAGGAGGATCATACTTCTTGAACCTCTCAAGCCTCCGCTGCTCATCCTCTGAAACCGATGCCATGTCTTCAAGCTGACCTGGGGCTACAGGCTATACAAGAATGTTCTCTAGGACCTAATCAACATGCGCTCGCTGCTCAGGAGTGCGGGCAGCGGGAGTCTGTGCTCCTCCCCCGTCTTGAGATGTAGCTGCAGCAAGGGGAAACAACCCTACCTGAGCCAAAGTGGTGTGCATGCTCATGAACTGTGCCAGAGTCTCCTAAAGTGCTGGAGTAGTAGTAGCAGTAGGCGTATCAGGCGCCTGGACTCCAGCTGGAACTGCTGGTGGTACCTCGATGGCAACTCGCACAGATGCTCTGGCTACATCACATGCTCGTCCTCGGCCTCTACCCCGGCCCCACCCTCTGACGGCTGCAATAGGGGGCGCAGATGCCTGATCATCTCGGGTAGTGCGTGTCCTCACCATCTGTGAGAGAATAGAAGACAAAAGTTTAGAATTATGATATAAAAATCGAGCACGACAAGGAAATCAAATGAAGTGAAATTTTCCTAACAGTTACATAGCCTCTCGTAGATAAGTACAGACATCTCCGTACCGATTAACGAGACTCTAATAAACTAGCTTGTGATACATGACTCCTATGAACCTAGAGCTCTGATACCAACTTGTCACGACCCCGGTTCGCCCTCCGTGAACCATTGTGACGGCACCTAGTCTTTACAACTAGGTAAGCCTAACAATGAAAAAAATAAACCAATTTGCGGAAGAAAATAATAAGAACAAAATAGTGAAATAAAATAGAGTTTAAAAGTGATGCTCGACATACATAATAACAACTCTCGAAATCTGAACACATTTCCCAAAACCCGGAATCTCATGATCACAAGCCTTTGAATGTCTACTAGTATCTAACTCCAGAATATCTAACAAAGGAAAGGAAAAATACAGAAGGGCTAACATTAAAAAGGGGGAGTAGAAAGGGACTCTTCGGACTGCGGACGCGACAGATATACCTTGGAGTCTCTAGAGGCACCTCGTCTCAAGCGTGATGAGTCTAAGTGGAGGTACCTGGATCTGCACATGAAAAACATGCACAGAAAAGGGCGTGAGTACACAACAGCGGTACTCAGTAAGTGTCAAACCTAACCTCAGTCGGGTAGTGACAAGGAAGGTCAGGACCCTACTGAGATTAAATAAAATATAAGATGTGACAGTATAAGATAAAGCAGTATAGTTGAAAGATAACCATAAGAATCAATACAGGATAATGAGGATAACTACAACTGAAATAGAAACAGAAACAGAAAACAATCACCAGGAATACCACTCTTCTCAAAGACAATAATCGGGGATCTCCAAATATCCCGAGGATCTCTTAGTACCCCTCAATATATGCCAGGGATCTCTTGGTATCCTCAATATATTCTAGGGATCTTTTGGTATCCTCAATATACGTGCTAGGGATCTCTCGGTATCCCGCACCTCAACTCAAATCATCAATATGTACAGGGGATCTCCCGGGATGCCGTCCCGTATTCCCAAAGTTAAACATGCAACAACAACACAAGGAATACTCAATTAAGCTAAATTTTGTACCAAGTAAAACAGGTAATTCTAACCTAACATGCTTCACATAATACAATTATGGCAGTTTAAATAATAAAGGAATTAAGTAAATTAAACATGCTTTTCTAAGCTAACAGCAGATTTAAATTTCAAGTAAAGTAAGCAAGAAAGGAAAACACAATTTAAGCTACTTAAGTGAAAATAGGAATTTTCAACAATTAGTATAAGTACGCACTCGTCACCTCACGTACAAGGCATTTCAATTACCACAATACCAAATCCTAAGGGGAATGTCTCCCACACTAGGTTAGGCAAGTCACTTACCTCGAACCAGCTCAAAAGTTAACCCGAAATCACGTTCTTGCCACGAGTACTCGACTCCAAATCGCCCAAATCTATTCAATTCAATTGCATAATATAAATAACACTTCAAGTAACTGATTCTACAAATAAATTCTAAGTTAATACGCGAAATTAGGTAAAATGACCAAAACGCCCCATGGGCCCACGTCTCGGAATCGGATAAAATTTACATTTTTGGAAACCTCGTACTCTCACGAGTCTATACATAACAAGAACACTGAAATCGGAGTTCAATTGGCCCCACAAATACCCATGTTAAGGTCTTTTAATCTCAACCCCTAATTATCCATTTTTCCCAAATTTTTCACCACTAATTAGATCTTTAATCACATATAAACGAGTTATGAAGTCAAAAATGTTACCTCCAAGTGATTCCCCTTTGGTTTCCTCAAAAATCAACCTCAAAAGCTTCAATCCCGTTCAAAAATGGTGGAAAAATGAAGAAGGGTCCCGGATGGGCTATTTAAATACTACCCAGATATTCCATCTTTGCGAACGCGGAAGGCCCCTCGCATTCGCGAAGCTCCAGATTTATTCATCACGAACGCGATGCCCAGGTCGCGAACGCGATGCAAAACTTCCTCCTCCTATGCAAACGTGGGAGCACCATCGCGAACGCGCAGGTATAAAACTCCTAGCTTCGCGAATGCGGGAGACACTTCACGAACGCAAAGCAAAAATTCCTCACTAGCCTCAACTCCTCTACGCGAACATGAGACCCCACCCGCGAACGCGAAGAAGGAAACCAGAACTGACTGCTGCAATATTTTTCTGCAATTTCTAAATTCCAAAAATGTCCCATTGAGCATCTGAAACACACTCGAGGCCCCCGGGACCTCAACCAAACATGCCAACCAATCCTAAAACATCCCTCAAACTTGTTCTAATCTTTGGAACGCTCAAAACAACATCAAAACACCAATTTAGCATCAGATTCAAGCCTAAGAACTTCAAAAACTCTCAAAATACGCTTTCGATCAAAAAGTTTATCAAACCTCGTGCGAACACACGTCACATTCAACACTATGGAGAATTCCATTCTAGTCCTCGGATCAAAATCTCACTATCAAACCGGAAACTTCAAAAATTCAACTTTCGGCATTTCAAGCCTAAATTAGCTACGGACCTCCAAAACACCATCTGAACACGCTCCTAAACCCGAAATCACCCAACGGAGCTAACGGAACCATCAAAATTCCATTTCGATGTCATCTTCACATTGTCCGACTACAGTCAAATTTTCAAAACTTAAGCTCTCATTTAAGGACTAAGTGTCCCAAAGCTCTCCGAAACTCCCAATAATTCTCCCCGGCAACTCAACAACAACAGAAACAAACACGGTAAAAGCAGTTAATAAGGTATCGAGTCATAAATTCTTAAAATGACTGGCCGGGTCATTACAGCTCGCGTAGAGCAACCCCTGCCTCCCCAGAATCTCACATAACCCATCACGTTCGCAAGTGAATGGTTGCATTCGTGAAGGGTAATCCCTCTGATGCTTCGCATTCGTGGTCGCTTCTCCGTGTTCGTGTAGAAGAAAACCACACCAGCCCCAAGTTCCCTCTTGGGATTGCAAAGTACACTGCACCAGACACCAGCAGAATGCCTGAAACTTGAAATTCTAAGTCCAAAATGACCCATAGCCTATCCGAAACTCACCCGAGCCCCTCAGGCTCCAAACCGAACATGCACACAAGTGTAATAACATCATACGAACTCGCTCGCGTGATCAAAATACCATAATAACACATAGAACTATGAATCAGACATCAAAAAGCATGAAATTTTCAAAAAAACTCACGAACTTTCAAATTCACAACCGAGCGCCGAAAGCCCGAAACCAAAATCCAAACCTGATAGCAATAAAGTCAACCTACGGTCAAACTTTGGAATTCCTTAAACTTTCAAATTACTTGTTTTCAACAAATCACGTGAAAACAAGTTAGGGACTTCCGAATTCAATTCTGTATGCCCAAGTCCAAACTTACGATACAGACCCACCAAAATCGTCAAAATACCAATCCGGATCCGTTTTCTTCAATTTTCACATAAAAGATTTTCATAATTAGACATAAACTACGCACGCAAATTGAGAAACACTAAACGAAGCTAATTGAAGTCTTGGACACACGAAAATAAAGGGTAAAACTCAAAATGACCTATCGGGTCATCACAAGAATCTTTTTCCAAATAGAAAGAAAATATTTTAATAACTGAATATTCGTCGCATATGTTAGAACTTAGCGATGTTGATGCTCATGGCTTACAACCGAAACGGCTCCTGCTAGATAGTCGCGCTTTCTCTCTTTATTCAGCCTTGTGTACTGCCATACGTTGGCATTGTTGGGTTATAAAATTCCTTTCAAACAGGATTCTTGTCACGACCCAAATTCCACTAAGGGTCATGATGGCGCCGGACACTGCTGTCTCTTTACAAAGTAAATAAAAGAATGTTTAGAAGTAAATACAAGATACCCAATAATCATCCCAGAACCCGGTGTCACAAGTGCATGAGCATTTATTAGGAACGAAATAAAATACAGTAACTGTCCGAAATACAAAGTGGACAGAAATGAAAATACAATACAATACTCTGAAGGGGACTCTGCTGGCTGCGGGTCGTCTCGACAAATGCAGCTCACCTAAGTCTCCGTATCAACCATGCCACTATGCCACTAAGCCACTAGCCACATATGAACCTGTGCAACAAAATTCACAGCAAGTGTAGTATGAGTACGAAAACAACGTGTACCCAGTGAGTATCCCGTCTAATCTCGAAGAAGTAGAGTTGAGAGGTCGACTTCGACACTTGCTAGTGGTCCAATAGTAATATATTATTAATACGAATAACCATGGATTTATTAAAAACGGCAGTAAATTCAAATATGTCACGAAACAGGTAAACATTCCTTTTTATATTAATGGTCTCCGAATTCATAATCTATTAATTATCAATTTATCTCGAGTCAGGGAGAGCAAATCTCAATTTCTATAAATCTCAAGGCAAGCAATACAAGCATGCACAAATCATGCCGAAGTCGTACGACCCGATCCAACAATATTTAAACTGTGCACTGCCAGAGGGTTGAATGGCGCGAACCATAGATGCATCTATTTAATCTGCTGAGGCATTCGGCCCGTTCTGAAATGAAACACACACAGACAATCAATTAAGAAGTCAACAGGGAATAATTATCCAAAGAAAAGCCAATTCTCTTTTAACAATTTAAAAAAATGAAGTTTAATCTTTTTTAGAAATTCATTTACTAATTTGATGTGGTTTAAGCAATTCAAACTGTCCATAAGATTACAAGTATTCCAAGTATAGCATGCTTTTGGGTCCTAAACTACCCGAACTTATACATAATAGTAGCTACGCATGGACTCTCGTCACCTCGTGCATACTTAGCCCCCACAAATAGAAGCACAAATCCAATTAATTCACCTATGGGGACAATTCCCTCTTACAAGGTTAGAAAAAAGACTCACCTTGCTCTGAAGATCCATAGCCGGCATTCCACGCCCTTCCGAAGACTCGAATCGATGCACAATGCTCCACAACTAGCCAATAATTATGCAAATCCATTAATATATGTTCAATTACCCCTAATGATCCAATTTATAACAATTCCTAACCCCGATCGAAAAGTTAACAAATACGCCCTCGGGCCCACATGCTCAGATTCCGAAATTTTTCGAAGATTAAGTTTACCCATAGGCTCACGAACTCAAATATATAATTTACTTTCAATTTCATACCCAAAATCGTGGTCAAAATCCAAAAATACAAATTCTAGGTCTTTTCATCAAACCCCAAGTTTCTACCAATTTCCATACTTTAATCCGCAATAAAATCATGTATTTAACTTACAAGAGGTAGGATTAACTTACCTCATGTTTGATGATGAAGTTCCTCTCTTCAAAGGCTCCAAAATCGCCTAACCCAAGTGAAAATGTGTGAAAAATGAGCCAAAACTCGTTCTTTAAAGAACACACCGCCCAGCCTGACCTCTCGCACCTGTAGTCACTTGACCGCTTCTGCAATTCCGCAGTTGTGGTTCCAATACCACTTCTGCGGTCCTCCTCTAGCTGCCCCAAACCGCTTCTGCGCTGCCCAGACCTCATCTGCGACCTCGCAGGTGCGGGAAATCCATCGCACCTACGGTTTCTAACACATCCACTTCCAGCCACTTCTGCAGGTCACCCCCGCACCTGCGGTGCTCCTCACACAGGTGCGGTTACACCAGAAGCCCAACTGCTTCATCCCTTCCTCCAATTCCATTTTCAATCCGTTGACTATCCGAAATCCACCCGAGGCCCCTCGGACCCCGTCCAATCACACCAACCAGTCCCAAAATACATTACGGACTTGCTCGAGGCCTCAAATCATATCAAATAATGCTAAAATCATGAATCGACCTCCAATCCAAGCTTAATGAACTTTAGAATTTCAAACTTCTACATTCGATGCCAAAACATATCAAATCACGTCCGATTGAACTCAAATTTTGCACACAAGACACATTTGACATTACGAACCTACTCCAACTTCCAGAATCGGAATCTTACCCCGATATCAAAAAGTCCACTTCCGGTCAAACTTCTCAAAAACCTTCAAATTTTTATCTTTAGCCAAATGACTCCAAAATGACATGTGGACCTCCGAATTCACTTCCAATCGCACTCTGAACACCAGAATCACCATACGGAGCTAATCCCAGACTCGGAATCCCAAACGGACATCGACAACACTGAAATGCACTTCAACCCAAACTTATGAAATTCTTCCAAAAATGCTAACTTCTACAATAGGTGTTGAAACCTTCTCGGGTCTTCCAAAACCCGATCCAAACATACGCCCAAGTCTAAAACCATCATATGAACCTGCTGGAACCTTCAAATTCCAGATTCTAAGGCCGTTTACTCAAAAATCCAATCTTAGTCAATTCTTCCAACTTAAGGCATTCAAAATGGGAATTCTCTTCCCAAATCAACTTCGAACTTTCCAAAATTCAATTCCAACCATGTGTACAAGTCATAATACCTGAAGTGAAGTTGTTTATGGCCTCAAACTGCTGAACAACGTACTAGAGCTCAAAATGACCGGTCGGGTCGTTACATTCTCTCCTACTTAAACATACGTTCATCCTCGAACATGCTAAGAACTGCATTGGAGTTGTCTGAAATCATTTCTTAACACCTTGTGCACCTACCCGTGCTACCACAACTCGGTTGAGCGCATTAGCTCGAGCAAATCTGAAGATGTTCTCTTTTATTCAAGCAAATAAGCTTATAGCCCAGTTCCAACATCCGGAACTCTCTGCCAGGCCTGCTTCCAACATATGAACACCACATCAATCACCACATGATGCACCGATACAAGATTGCATACCTTTGCTGAATTCACACTATGTTGTGCACAACTCACATAACCATAATAATATCCTCTGATCATAATTAGTCGAAATTCCATGAATCTGACACTCCCAATGCATCTCACGACCATATACATCTTGCTCTAACTCTTACAATACCACCATGACGGAAGATGCGCGTAGAAATTCATAACCAACTGTCGAGTTAATAATTCATTGAGTCTATACCCCTGACAAGAACCGTCACCTCATTCTGAACCAAATAATGGTATTTGCCCTTTAATATTCTTCATATAATCCGATTGTACTGATCTTAGATCCAATAATCTCGTCTTACCCAGTACAAACTGCTCAGCAAATAAGCCACTCAGACATGACCAAAAGTCCCATATGATGCCACAATGCCAATAGGCTACCAACTCGAACGTAATACAAAAGAGAAACGAACTCTGGAAGGGACTACTCGACTCACACACTAATATGAACTTCCCTCAGAAAATGGGAAACAAGACACACAAAAATAGGATATAGAAAGCTGTATTCAACATCACACTGTTGCGGCGTGCAACCCGATCCAAATAACATACCCGTGGCGACGTGCCACCCGACCACACATAAAATTCACATAAGGAGATACACATCGAGCTAAATTACTCATTATAACAAAATACCGAATATTGGTCATAAGTACGCGAAGTGCATAATACCAAACCTGGAGAGACGTATAGCGCCATAAGCTACAAAACTCAAGTACAACTGAGGTGCGATATATGATATGAATCTCAAGAGCCATCCTGCTCATGTGACACCATCGCTACACGAAACTTCAATGCATAAGAAATTTATCAAGCCGTTTCACAACTCACACGACACAATGTAGCATTAGCAGAAATAGCTGACGACAAAATAGTACCCAACGTCCGAATACTCCTTCATAAGGAGAGCTATGCTGATATGGACACCTTCGGCCTAGTATAGAGCCCATATTTATATTTAAATCCATCCACAGACCTCAAGCCGATTTTGATCGCACAGAACTAGGCTAATAACCTTTCATGGGTCCATAATAACCCCTTTTTCCCATAACACACAAGATCAACCATCATAACCGGAGCAATCCTCCATAGTCCACAACACAATAAACCAAGTGTCCTCCAGGCATAAATTCTCAAATTAATGATATCACCACTATCTTCATATTTGGTTTAATTCTTCAATCAATTATGTGACTACATGCCACACTTTTACAATCTTCCCATGGGACACGCTCCCACGACCTTGCACACCAGATAACAAATCTGCACATCCTCACCACCGATCATACCATGCTACAAAGTAAAACAAGAATCCGCAAATCAATACACAAAGCCTCTTGTACAAGGCACTGATCTCAGATGACGCTGAAAATAATACCAACTTACTTTAAACTTCCAAACTCCTTTCCTACTCATCCGAGCTTGCGACATCCTTGTCAACACCGAACCGCAACCTTGATCCTCAATTTCAAATTCATACCACTCCCCGCACCTAACACGCCAATATGCGATAGCCGTAGAATTTCATCATAACTCCTGGACCATTGATAGATTAGTGCCTCATCATATAAAACTTTTCACTTAGCTCATTCAGGAGAACCATAGCATCGCGCGAGTGAATCCTCATAAATGTAGAACATGCAAATCATCAAGTAATGGTCTAAGCCACCATAGCCCTTCCGAGATATGCCTACCCATAACAGGCCATAATAGTTGAATACTTCCAAATAAGATCAATCACGGAGACCGTCAAGTCTCACACGTACTGTCACAATTCATATACATAACTAAATCACACTGAAGGAACTAATCACTGCCATCAGTATGCCAATTCAACCATGGCTAACCAATCCAACCTCTTCTAATTTATCCTCAACTGCCTCAGAATTAATAATATCTCAATTCAACACATAACACACTCTGTTCGCTCTCACCCCGAGTGACCTTGAATCACGAGACCATGTTATCTCAAACCCATGAACCATCTCTTACCTTCCTTGTGCACATATCTGCATCCTCAATCGGTATACCCATTCCGATGATCCCACTAGATCTGAAGTCTATTTCCTCCCATTCCTCCAAATGCTACACTGCAAGCTGAAAGTTTCATAGAGCATTTCGATTCTCTTATCATGATCCACTGCAAAAGCTCAATTCTTAACCATACTTATGTACTCGAACTCCTTAGACACCACACTTATACCTTTGGATCCACTAGGACCATTGTTGTGAGCCACCCGCTCTGACTTGGCCCCGAATATAATCAACTCCCTAAATCTTCTACCACATGAGTACCCTCTCGACGAAGCACCCGGCCGAATCACTTCCCTTGAACCCGCATCTATACAAGGCATAAATTCCGGAATCCTTCCCCAAGTCTGAACATGAGCCAATAAGGCCAACCATAGCACACCTTTAACAATTCCTTTGCTCAAATCATCTCTTATGTTCCTCTCCCTTAGCTGAAATAATCCATCAATATGCTAATAACCAGAAATCTCATAAATAGACGACCATGCAATCCAACCGTAGGCGGTGAGACTCTCCCACTTAGCTTCAAGCCACTATTACACAACTCTAAAACCCACCAAGATTCTTTATTTCTTATTGGCATGACCTTGTGCAATTAAACTGCCAGATTCCTCGGAATCCTTCCTTTAGAATCTCATGAACACTATGAATCGCTAGCAACCTTAACACACTCGAGACCTCTTGCCGATAGCCTATAAAATCCTTCGCAGACGCTTCGCCAACCACGCAACCGCTGACCTGCTCACAGGAAATAACCCACCTGAGCCTGTGCTCATTCACCAGCTGAACAAGTCCATTCCTTCCTCGTGGACATCAACCAAATGTGCGACAATATCTTCTGATTCAAAGTTATGTTGTATCCTTCTCCATATCAAGCAACTCCTTTCTGTCATATCTAATGTCCCGCCGCATAATAGCTAATACTTCAAATTAAATCTGTAGACCTAATCATCGTCAGCTAAAATCCCCAAATCATTCCAAACTTTTCTTAAGGTGTGTTGTCATCCTATCACAAAACCCATATGCGACTTCGCCACTCTCCCACTTTGGTCAAACTCACTCCTTTAAACAACTACTCCACATTCGCTTCTTATACCTGGCCTTTTAGAAATTTTAACCACCGCCTGACACTCCCCACATGTCCTTCCTCATCCTTTGCTGCTCAGTTGTTACCTTAAATAAAATCTATCTCCGTAGCACTTGAACCCACAAATCGCTACTAACTTTAAACCTTTCCGAAGATCATCTTTCTCGAGACGTCAACATTAGAAACACCGATTCAATCCTGAACCACCGCACCCTGCGATCTCTGACAGTCGTTTCTCCAATATTATTTCACAATATCTTGCCCCAAAGGCGAAATGCAGAAGACCATAACACCGGCAAACTTAACACATTTAATCGAGGATGATGACACCACATCACAGATGAAAATTCCACCATGCTCGAAAATACCAAGTCTCGTTACTTCCCCTACCCAACTCTGGACATTCATAGGCCAATTGCTTTTCCTCCACCAAAAATAAGATACTGAATCTCGAAACCATGCACTGAGAGAACTTCCTTCCAAGTCATACACTGCTTCCATGCATGGACAATCATCCTACCATCACATCATTACCGTGCAATAAACATTCATGAGCATCATAGCAACCTATGCATAAACTTAAAGCTCTTAGAAGTACAACTACTAAGCTGAAATGATAAGGTATCCTTCTGCAAGGCGACGACAATATCCCAATCAACTATGTAGGGAGAAACATTCTGCACCACATCTATAGTATCATTACATTTCTTCAATTCCCAGTTGATAGCAAGCGCTTCACGTCGCGTAAGATTGAATAGGAAGGAAATAAGGGCATAAACCTCAAAGGAATCAAAACGAACGATAAGGAATCAAGAAGGGAAGTGCTCCTAACAGCCCTGTAGCCTCCCTAAGATAAGTACAGACGTCTTCGTACTGATCCGCAAGACTCTATTGGACTCGCTCACGACTCGTGAGACCTAAGGGAACATAGTGCTTTGATACCATGTTGTCACGACCCAAATTCCACTAAAGGTCGTGATGGCGCTGAACACCGTTGTCACGCAAGCCAACAAAAATACCTAATTAAATTCTTGTTTTAATAATTTTGAAAATTATGATTTTCCTTCAATTTTACTAGTAAAAGATAATTTTTACAAAGTAAATAAAAGAATGTTTAGAAGTAAATACAAGATACCCAATAATCATCCCAGAACCCGGTGTCACAAGTGCATGAGCATTTACTAGGAATAAAATAAAATACAGTAACCGTCCGGAATACAAAGTGGATAGAAATGAAAATACAGTACAATACTCTGAAGGGGACTCTGCTGGCTGCGGGTCGTCTCGACAAATGCAGCTCACCTAAATCCCCGTATCAACCATACTGCTATGCTACTAAGCCACTAGCTACACATGAACATGTGCAACAAAATGCATAGCAAGTGTAGTATGAGTACGAAAATAACGTGTACCCAGTGAGTATCTCATCTAATCTCAAAGAAATAGAGACGAGAGGTCGACTTCGACACTTACTAGTGGTCCAATAGAAGTATATTACTAATGCGAATAATCATGGATTTATTAAAAATGGCAGTAAATTAAATAAGTCACGAAACAGGTAAACGTTCCTTTTTATATTAAAAGTCTCCGAATTCATAATCTATTAATTATCAATTTATCTCGAGTCAGGGAGAGAAAATATCAATTTCTATAAATCTCAAGGCAAGCAATACAAGCATGCACAAATCATGCCGAGGTCGTACGGCCCGATCCAACAATATTTAAACTGTGCACTGCCAGAGGGTCAAATGGCGCGAACCATAGATGCATCTCTTTAATTTACCGAGGCGTTCGGCTCTCCGAAACTAAACACACATAGACAGTCAATCAAGAAGTCAACAGGGAATGATTATCTAAAGAAAAGCCAATTCTCTTTTAACAATTTAAGAAAATGAAGTTTAATCCTTTTTAGAAATTCATTTACTAATTCGATGTGGTTTAAGCAATTCAAACTGTCCATAAGATTACAAATATTCCAAGTATAGCATGCTTTTGGGTCCTAAACTACCCGGACTTAAACATAATAGTAGCTACGCACAGACTCTCGTCACCTCGTGCCCCCACAAATAGAAGCACAAATCCAATTAATTCACCTATGGGGATAATTCCCTCTTACAAGGTTAGAAAGGAGACTCACCTCGCCCCGAAGATCCATAACCGGCATTCTACACTCTTCCGAAGAAAGCAAGTACTTTCGAGGTATTTGTGGCCTTTGTCAAGAAGACCAAGTAAAAATGGAATTGAAGGAAGCATACATCGGATCTAACCACGGGACAAAATTTGACAACACCAAATTTGATGAGTTTTGTAATGAAAATGGGATCACTCACAACTTCTCAGTACCAAGGACTCCATAATAGAATAGTGTTGTTGAAAGAAGAATAGAACTCGGGAAGGCATGGCACGGACAATGCTCATTGACAGTGGAATCACCAAAAAAAATTATGGGTAGAAGCAATAAACACTGCTTGCTACTTGGTGGACAGGTGTATGATCAGGTCCCTCCTAAACAAAACCAAATATAACTTATCTGAGAACTAAAGGATGCAAATGCTATGTTCTCAAAAACGGGAAGGACCAGCTTGGGAAGTTTGATACAAAAAGTGATGAAAGAATCTTTCTAGGATACTCCTCTCAAAGCAAAGCTTACAAAGTCTACAACAAAAGGATACAATGTGTGGAAGAAAGTGTTCATGTGCTATTCAACGAGACACCCTCCTCTAACAAAGGAGGAACAATGATGATCAAGATAATGAACCACTTTTGGTTCCTGGAGAAATATCTGATGTTTCAAATGGCAAGGTTGATATGATGAGTCAAGTGAAGGAGACAGGTAAAGACAATGCAACATCCTCTTCCACTTCTCAAGAGGAACCTGGTACTTCAATTACTATCACTGAAGCTGAAGAAAGAGTTGGAGATGTAGTGCAAGGCACTCCACAAGTAGCAGAACAAGGAGTGCAGAAAAATCCACCTAATTTACCCAGTTCCTCTACTAATCAAACATCAGTCCCCAATTGGAAACACAAAAGCTCCCATCTACTTGATAACATAATCACCCCTTTGATTCTGGATTCAGACAAGACCAAAAGCCAAAAATTCCCTAGTCTTCTCTGTATTTCTATCCCAGATAGAACCCAAAAATATTAAGGAAGCCTTGAATGATGTTGACTGGATTACAGTAATGCAAGAGGAACTGCATCAATTTGAAAGAAACAAAGTTATCTGGTGGTTAAGAAGAGCACATCTGGAATGGCTCATTCTATTAGATCATGCTTAATCTTATGGGGTACAAGGAAACACAACCCAGCGGCTTTCTCAACAGCTAAAGCAGACACTCTTAACATGGCAAAGAACTCAGTCCAGCACAACAGAACCAAACATATTGATGTCAGATACCATTGTCTCAAAGATAATGTGAAAAAGGTGACTATTTGTATGAGATTTTGCTGCACAGAAGATCAAATTGCAGACACCTTCACAAAAGTTGTGAGCAAGGAACACTTTGAGAGAAATAGGGTGGCACTTGAGTTAATTAAACCTACGTGAGAACCTGGTTCTGCTCACATGACCATGAAAGTCTCATTCAGGTAAAATTGGCTAAAGTGTTTTCTGACTAGGCCTAACTCACATCTATACCGTTGTAGGTAAACACGCATGACGATCATAGAAGCTAAAGGTGTAATGTTGAACTATGAAAGAGAGCTGCAAAAATCTTTTACAAAAACCGGTCAGGAACTAGGTTCCTCTACCACAGGTTAGTAGTAATGTGTGTTTCACATGCTTTTTCAAAAAGGTTGACAAAATTAATTCAACTTCCACATCATCCAACTTTTTAGAGTTTGCATATTACGTCTTATCTTTCAAATCCTTTCACCTCCTCTGCACATTACGTATTCCCACAAATCTACCGCCATTTTAAAATCTTTCAGAATCGTTCCTCTCCCCTCCTATTATTAGCCCTTCTTCCCATAAAACCCTCTCTCTCTCTCTCAGTAGTCCTGAACCTTCATCTTCTCTGTATCTCTGTGATGCCCTCTTCCTTTCTCTCTCACTCAAATTTCTCTACCAAATCCTCTTACAATGGCAAACGAACAGTCTTTTCCTTCTCCTGCCATCAATACCATTTCCACTTCGCCACCCCCGGAAACCCACTCTTCTACTATCCCCAATACCACTACACCCACATATGTTTCCTCATCATCTCCTATCATATTTCTTTCTCCGTCAAACTCTGTCACCCTTCCATGTGTTGAAAACCCCATGTCTTCCCCTTCTTCTGATCTCACCAAAGAATGCTTAGAAAGTGTTACACCTCAGGTGTCAGAGGTCTCTGAGGATGATCCTGATCAGTATTTGAACTCCTCCATTTTGGACTCATTGGCTCCTATGGAGTCACCAGAAAAGGAAGTAGCACACAATATCATGGCTATCACTGTTGAGAGTCTTTTGAATGAAGGAGCCTCCCTTTTGTCTGAGTCTCAGGGGGGAGAAACTCCATTCCTAGGGCATGAAAGAACTTTGGTACTCTTCGAGTCTCCAGTCCATGAAACAGTCACAGAAAAACCTGTTGGAGAACCTAATTCTCTTCTAGTTGAAACAACCTAGGAACCTCTTGTTTATCCTAAGCCCTTGGAATCCATTCCACCCAGTGAGGTCCATGTTGATGATTTCTCAGTGTGTGGTTTAAGATACGTAAACCAGCAGTGACTCCTGAATCCTCTTCCAAGCGACCCACTACCAGGTTACAGTAGAAAAAGGCTTTCGAGTCTGCCTTGCAGAAAAGTAAGAGGAGTATCAAGAAAAAGAAGAAGAGGTTGATGAAATAGGGGGAATTTGTGACTGACAAAAGCATTCCAGTGGTTGAGGTTGATAAAGATGTTGTAGAGGAACCTAGTTCCTTAGTGAAACGATCTATAAAATTCCAGAAGTTTATGGTTGGAGCTTCCGATGAAGCTATTGCGAAACAAAGTGGAACATCTGTGAAGGGTAGCAGTAAGTCTAAGAAGGTGTTAGTTGAGCAAGCTATGTCTGAAGGAGATACTGTGGGGGTTGCAAGCTGGAAAGGGAAGTCTGATGAAGGGTCTAGAAAATGAAAATGGGAAACTGTAGGAGGACGTGGTTCTACGAAGACCATACCCAGTGACAGTGGTCTGTGGCAGGAGAGATTGAGAACTCAGAAAGTCTTGTGGGGTTGTATGTTTGACCCTACAATCTCAGAGATGGCAGGTATGAGGCAAGTTCTGGAGATGGTGGAATTTCAACAATGGGATCTTTTGTTTCAAGAGGATGTGCCTAAAGTGTACGAATATGCGGTACAAAACTTTTACGCATCTCTTTTCATAGTTGAGGGGTACTACATCTGTGTTCTAGTAAATGGAATACACATTGTGCTTGACGCTTCAGCTTTGGGGAAAGTTCTCCAAGTTCCATGTGAAGGGATGTCCTCAGTCAAGGGTGTTTATGGAGCTAACTTTAGGAGAGCTATTATGAAAGAGAAAGCTATTCAGCAGGGGGAACGGGTGCATAAGAAGGCACTACTTCCTAAGTATCAGCTTCTCTTTAAGTTGGTTAATAAGGTGCTCTTACCTCGTGTTGAGAGACGGTCTATTGCTTCAAAGTCTGATCTAGTCTTAATGGAGGCTCTTGAGGAGTTTGCCCCAATCAATATGCCAGCAATCATGATAGAACACATGCAAAAGGTGGCAAATTTTAAAGGTGGCAATCTCGGGCTTCCATATGGCTTTCTTCTCACTCGAGTGTTTCAGTTCTACAAGGTTCCTTTGGCCAATCCCAAAGTGGGCACCCGCAAGCAAACCTTCTCTAAAACTACTCTGGAAGAGTGTGTGTGTGTAGAAAAGGTTGGTGGCAGCACCTTGGCTATTTCTCAACTAATCAATGCTCAAAATGCTGCTACCGAAGAGATCAAGAGGTTGAGGGCTTAGAATGCCATACTGGAAACTCAGCTTAGTCAAGTTGTTGGGGAACCTGGTTCTGTTAATTCTTCCTATGAAGAAGTAGCACGCTTGACCAAGGAAAATGATGAGATTCACACAAAATTTCTTGAAGAGCGGCTATCTGCAAATGCCCGTATGGACCTGGTTCTCAAAACCCTTGCTACCTCCTTCTCCAAGTCTCCCTCTTCTAGTGCCAATTAGAAACCTCTCAGTGACCAGATGTCTTCTGTTATAATGATTTGTGGTTATTGTTTTTTTTTTGTTTTTTTTTTGTGATGGCATGTTGGATTTCACCGCTATTGCTCATGTTTAATTAGTCCATTTTCATATCAATAAAACAACTCTTCCTTTTACTTGTACAATGTTGTTTTCCTTTTGCTTCTCTTTTCTGTCATGTTGTGTGCACATATATGGCATGAGTTGGCTATGTTAGACTTCTTTATGATGTTTGCCTGCTTGTGTATTTTTAATGATACCAAAATGGGGAAGTATAATTGGAATTGAAACAGGGGATCTGATTAAGAAGGAAGCATAAAGTCAGGGGGAACTTGTGAAGTTCATGTTACCTCATCTGGTTATCTCTGCTCTAAATATATGTTATCAATGTCTAAGTTTGTCATCATCAAAAAGGGGGAAATTGATGGGTTTTCAATGTCTTTGCCTTATGTTTTGATGATCTAACAAACTTACTGTCAAGAACCAGATAGGGAACCTTACACACTTGGTACACATTCCAGCCTAAACTCCAGCTATAGTTACTACTACAAGTATAGAGAATAGAGGAACAAGATAGAGACCTGATCCCTTGGTGATTCTCTGACGGGAAGTACAAGTCAACTATACAGCTGGAAAGCAACTGCAGAAGTGACTGCCTGCAACTGTACACGCGACAGTGCAGCAGTCACTTCCCATTAGGAAGAGGCGTGTACCAACCAAGAATTGACATCATCCTTGGGATGTCTTTAGTAGTATAACAATATGGTGCAAGGCACAAGATATTCACTTGAGCATTTAGTGATATTCTCTCAAGCATTAAAGATCGCATCCAACATTGAAGTCACCAGTGTGTCAAGAACAAGAAGACAACTTCACTAAGGATCAGTTCCACAATGAGTCTATGTGCGTTCGTAATTGAGTTGTAATCTTGTTGTTTGTTCTTCATTGTATCTCCTATCTTGCTTTCTTAGAAGCATTGTTTTAGAAAACTCAAAATCATAAATCTTCTGAGTTTGTGTTGTGAATAGAGTTAGTCATAAGTTAAAGTCTTTATAACTAGTGAGTGATAAAGTGGCTTGTGATAAGTGTATCACAAGTCAGTTGAGTTGAAGTCTTTGTAATAGAGTCATTACAAAGTAGCTTGTAATAGTGTGTTTACAAGTAAGTGAAGTTGAAAGCCTACAAGTGTAGGTCGTAGTTTTTGTCCCCTTGACTTGGGATTTTTTTACGTAAAAATCCCGTGTCTCATTTTACTTACTGTTTTAATTAGTATTCTCAGTGAAAACTCATAGAGCATCAGGTACTCTATAGTTTGGTGGATTCATATAAACTAACACATTCACTTCACCAAGCTTGGTGTCAGTAAAGACAAAACAATATTCGAGAGTTTATTTTATAGATGTAGAGCATACCAATCTTAGAAGCTAAACTAGTGAATGCACGCCTAATATGCGAACACTAAAGAGAGAACCGGGGCTAATTTGTGTGTAGTCTAAAAACAAAAACAAAAAGCAATTTAACGCATAATCCACAAGAGGAACTATATGGAAGTTTAATTCTCTTTATGCTCGTATTCATAGCGCGATTGGAATCAATTTTTAATAATAGTAAAAAAATAAAATAAAAACATTATATCAATATCTTTTTTGTTTCTATTGATTTTTATTAATAATAAGATTTAATTAGTTGCATTGTTGCATTTATTAAATCAATAAATGTATGCCATATATTTTTACGTAAGTTTTATCACTTCACAATTGATCTATGGTAGTTAATATGAATTTGTGCATGTAACAAGTGTAAATTGTTTGATTTTGTAACAAGTAATATGATTTAAATTTCATCACTAGAAAATATTTAGATGATTTAGAATTGGCCTAATAATAATAACTTTTTTAATCAAATCAATTAAGTTCTTGAATGAAATAAAAATATGGAAACAATAAAATATGGGAGTTGGGCACAGCAGAATAAAGGCAAGAAAATTCTTGTTGAAGATGGAAGTCTGATTATTAGGTATAAAAGAAGCTTGAGTTACAAGAACAAGAAAGACTCCTCTTTGAATGGCCGTTGGTTGATGATGGAGTATTTCTTGGCTGACTCTCTTCTTCAGGAATTGAAATATGAGGAAGCAAAAATGTTTGTAATATGTGCGATTAAGAAGAACCCCGGATCAAAAATCAGAGGAAACACCAATGCTACTATTTCAGAGTATAAGAGGTTAATTGATCGTGTCATGCAAGAAGGGGTTCATCTCCAAACCTCAGTATTGATTGCCAAAGTCCCACATCGGTTGTGGGCAAAATATTTATGGAAATTTCACCTATAAAAGGAGGCCTAATGTTTAGGATTAAAACACACCTCTCATTTGTTTTCTTATCTTCTTAAGGCATTTGAATCTTCTCTCTTTTAGTATTATTTCACTTGTATTTTTGGAGTGGAATAAATATTGGTTGTGTCCGAGGAAGTAGGCAAAATTGTCCGAACCTCGTAAATTCTAGTGTTCTTTTTATTGTTGCTTTATTGTCTTATTTATTATTTGGTGGCTGCCATAATTTTTGGTATAGTAATTGTGACTCATTCACACTATATATATTTGGCTTCCGCAACAATTGGTATCAGAGCCAAGGTACTGTCTAAGTATGCTCTATGGTTGCAGCATAGTCTGATCTTCCACATCAAAAAAAATTTATCTTGGTAACTGTGTCAAGGTTATGTCTTAGTATGCTCTGTGGTTGCAGCTTAGTCTGATCTTCCACACCAGAAAGGAAATAATCTTGATTCGTGTCGTCAGCTATTAAATAATATTCGTGTCAAAATGGGAGACAATAAACAAGAAGAATCTACATCAAGTGTCAATAATACGTCATCGTTGACATCTTCTCTTATGACAAGAATTGTGTCAAATGCGAAATTTGCGGTAGAAATATTTGACGGATCAGGACATTTTGGGATGTGGCAAGGCGGGGTTCTAGATGTCCTTTTTTAACAAGGGCTAGATCTTGCCATTGAAGAAAAAAGACCAGATGTTATTGGAGAAGAAGATTGGAGAATTATCAACCGTGTTGCGTGCGGTACCATTCGATCCTACCTTTCTAGTGAGCAGAAATATCCATACACAAAGGAAACTTCTGCAAGTAAATTATGGAAAGCACTGGAGGATAAATTTTTGAAGAAAACAGTCAAAATAAATTGTGCATGAAGAAGAGACTGTTTCGCTTCACCTATGTTCCTAGTACCACAATGAACGAACATATCACCAGTTTCAATAAGTTGGTCACAGACTTACAAAATATGGATGCAACATTTGATGATGGTGACTTGACCTTGATGTTATTGGGGTCACTTCCTGATGAGTACGAATACCTTGAAACTACTCTACTCCATGGGAATGACGAAATTTCTCTCAGAGAAGTTTATTCGGCTTTGTACAGCTATGAACAAAGAAAGGGAGAAAAACAAAAGGGCGGAGAAGGAGAAGCACTGGTTGTGAGGGGTCGTCCTCAAAATCAAATGAGGACAAAGAAGGGAAGATCCAAGTCAAGATCTAAACCCAGCAAAGATGAATGTGCCTTTTGTCGAGAAAAGGGGCACTGGAAGAAAGACTGTCTGAAGTTGAAGAATAAGGCCAAACATAACAATGGAAAGGCCATTATGGATTCAAATGTAGCTGATTGTGATGATTCAGACTTCTCATTAGTTACAATAGAGTCATCAACATCATCAGACATATGGTTGATGGACTCGGCTTGTAGCTATCATATGTGTCCCAACAGGGACTGGTTCGTGGAATTTCAAGAAGGAGAATATGGAGTCATCCACACAGCGGATAACAGCCCTCTTACCTCATATGGCATTGGTTCAATACGATTAAGGAACCATGATGGAATGATCAGAACATTAACAGATGTTCGATATGTACCGGATTTGAAGAAGAATCTCATCTCTGTGGGAGCCCTAGAATCAAAAGGGTTCAAAATCATTGCAGAAAATGGAGTGATGAGAGTATGCTCTGGTGCACTAGTGGTAATGAAGGCTAATCGGAAGAACAATAACATGTACCACTATCGTGGTAGTACAGTTATTGGGACAACGACAGTGACGTCCAATGACGACAAAGAGGCAGAAGCAACCAGGCTATGACACATGCGCTTGGGACATGCTGGAGGAAAATCCTTGAAAACTCTATCAGATCAAGGATTGTTAAAAGGAGTAAAGACTTGCAACTTGGAGTTTTGTGAGCATTGTGTCAAAGGGAAACAGACAAGGGTTAAATTTGGTACAGCGATCCATAATACTAAAGGCATTTTGGATTATGTACACTCTGATGTTTGGGGTCCTTCCAAAACACCTTCATTGGGTGGGAAGCACTATTTTGTAACCTTTGTTGATGATTTTTCTCGAAGAGTGTGGGTGTATACAATGAAAAACAAAGATGAAGTGCTGGGAATTTTTCTCAAATGGAAGACGATGGTGGAGAATCAAACAGGCAGGAGGATCAAGTGTATTCGCACAGACAATGGAGGTGAATACAAAAATGATCATTTCAATAAGGTCTGTGAAAATGATGGCATCGTCCGACACTTCACTGTTAGACATACACCACAACAGAATGGAGTGGCAGAACGTATGAACCGGACCTTGCTGGAGAAGGTACGGTGTATGTTGTCCAATGCTGGCTTGGGCAAAGAATTTTGGGCTGAGGCAATTACATATGCATGCCACCTCATTAATCGTCTACCATCTGCTGCTATTGATGGCAAGACACCATTTGAAAAATGGTATGGAAAGCCTGCTGTAGATTATGACTCTTTGCACGTGTTTGGCTCAACTGCATATTATCATGTGACAGAGTCAAAATTGGATCCAAGGGCAAAGAAGGCTATTTTTATGGGAATTACTTCTGGAGTCAAAGGATATCGCTTATGGTGTCCTATGACAAAGAAAGTAATATTCAGCAGGGATGTTACCTTTGATGAATCTGCTATGGTAAATAAGGTAACAGAAGATACCAAACAAAATGAAGGGTGCTTCTAAGCAGGTGGAGTTTGAGGGAAAATTTATTTTTCCTACACAAGAAGCAGAGGAGGAAACAAATGAAGATTACCCTCTGGAAGGAGAGCCAGTAGAGGAGATTCCAACTCAGGAACCTCAACAACAACTTGAATCAATAGCAACCAGCAGGCCAAAAAGAACAATAACGAAACCTGTTCGTCTCATAGAGACAGTTGCTTGTGCAACCTCAATTGTAGCTGATGATGTTCCTACCACTTATAAAGATGCTGTCCAAAGTTCAGAAGAAGATAAGTGGAGGATTGCCATGAATGATGAAATACAGTCCCTTCATCAGAATCATACATGGAGATTGGCCAATCTCCCGAAGGGAAAGAAAGCAATTGGGTGCAAATGGGTATTTGCAAAGAAAGAAGGATTTCCTAACCAAGAAGATGTTCGCTACAAAGCAAGATTGGTGGCCAAAGGATATGCTCAAAAGGAGGGAATTGATTACAATGAAGTATTTTCTCCAGTTGTAAAACATTCCTCCATTAGAATTATGTTGGCTTTGGTAGCACAGTTGGATTTGGAACTAGTTCAGATGGATGTAAAAACTGCGTTTTTACATGGAAACTTGGAGGAGGAAATCTACATGACTCAGCCAGAAGGATTCAAAGTTGCTGGAAAGGAAAATATGGTGTGCAAACTTGAAAAATCGTTGTACGGATTGAAACAATCTTCTAGACAATGGTACAAAAGATTTGACAAGTTTATGTTGCGGCAAGGGTACAAGAGAAGCAAGTACGATCATTGTGTGTATTTGCGTAAGCTCAAAGATGGTTCTTTTGTATATCTTCTCCTATATGTTAATGATATGTTGATAGCTTCTAAGAATTCGGAAGAAATTGATAAGTTGAAGATTCAACTAAAGAAGGAGTTCGAGATGAAGGATCTGGGTGAGGCAAAGAAAATTCTTGGCATGGAGATAATAAGAGATAGACGTTCAAAGAAACTCTGTTTATCTCAGAAAGAATATTTGAAAAGAGTACTACACGTTTTGGCATAGATGAAAATACTAAGCGAGTTAGTACTCCACTTGCTCCCCATTTTAAGCTAAGTACTACTATGTCGCCAAAAGATGAAGCTGAACGAGAGTATATGTCAAAGGTACCATACGCAAATGTTGTTGGTAGCTTGATGTATGCAATGGTCTGCACGAGACCTGACATTTCACAAGTTGTTGGAGTTATTAGTAGATATATGCATAATCCGAGAAAGGAGCATTGGCAAGCTGTGAAGTGGATTCTACGGTATGTTCATAATACTGTAGATGTTGGGTTAGTTTTTGAGCAAGAAGGCAATCAGTCTATAGTTGGATATTGTGACTCAGATTTTGCGGGTGATCTGGACAAACGAAGATCAACTACTGGTTATGTGTTTACTTTTGCAAAGGCACCAGTTAGTTGGAAGTCTACTTTGCAGTCAACAGTTGCTTTGTCTACAACAGAGGCAGAATACATGGCTATTACAGATGCTGTGAAAGAGGCAATTTGGCTTCAAGGATTGCTAAAGGAGCTTGGTGTTGAACAAAAAGGTATCACAATTTTTTGTGATAGTCAAAGTGCTATTCAATTAGCGAAGAACCAAGTTTATCATGCAAGGATGAAGCACATTGATGTTCGATATCATTTCGTACGAGAAATCATTGAAGAAGGTGGAGTCACGGTGAAGAAAATTCATACTACAGAGAATCCTGCTGATATGCTGACAAAAGTGGTGACTGCGGTCAAGTTTCAATATTGTTTGGATTTGATCAACATTGTTGAACACTGAAGATTGAAGATGAAGACACAACCAAAATTTGTTACTGAGAGAAAATTGAAGATGTGGAATTTTGCAAGGTGGAGATTTGTTGATTGCCAAAGTCCCACATCGGTTGTGGGCAAAATGTTTATGGAAATTTCACCTATAAAAGGAGGCCTAATGTTTAGGATTAAAACACACCTCTCATTTGCTTTCTTATCTTCTTAAGGTATTTGAATCTTCTATCTTTTAGTATTATTTCACTTGTATTTTTGGAGTGGAATAAAATATTTGTTGTATCCGAGGAAGTAGGCAAAATTGTCCGAACCTCGTAAATTCTAGTATTCTTTTTATTGTTGCTTTATTGTCTTATTTATTATTTGATGGCTGCCATAATTTTTGGTATAGTAATTGTGACTCATTCACACTATATATATTTGGCTTCCGCAACACTCAGAACCCTCACAACAGAGTATTATGATTTTCTCTAAGAACAGTCCTATGATGTTGGAGAGCACTTCCTCTAATGTTTTCTCTATGGGACAATTAGAACAAAATAATGGAATGCTGGTTCAGACTGATTCTGATGAATTCTTTGGAATGGTGAACGTGGAAAATCAAGAATGCTATTATCAGGAAGGTTTCTTGGAAGAATTTGATTGGGATTCTGTTTTGGATTTTGATAATCATGGTTTTATGCAGAATGACTTGGTTTACTAATTCTGGAAAATTGGACCTTAATGATGTTTTTGAAAAGGGTATTTTTCATTTTGGAGTTTCTTTGAAATCCAAGATTTTTTTAAAATTAAATTAGGGTACTTTTAATTGGTATATCTGTGAGATCTTAGGAATTTAGGAGCATGATTCTGACATTGACTTATGTTAGGAGTATAAACTAGGATGTTTAGATGATGTTTTTTAAGTTCATTCTTGTTGTTTATAATGAAAAGTTCAGTTATAAAAAATGCTCTACTTTGCTTTTGCCCATTTGTTGATGTCATGTTTCTTTTATCCATTTGAAATTTTCTCTTGGTTTGGAGTTCCTTGTATTGTTATGTCTTGCACTCATTATATTAGTACTTAGAACTTTCACTTACCGAATACAAAAAAGAAGTAATGAGAAGAACTTTTACTGTCTCGTTGTATTCCATGAATATATTCATATGTTTTTTTTAATTAATATAATTTATGTATTCAAATGTATATATGTATTCAAATTGCTCTGTTATTGTTGTATTTATCGGCTGGGAAAAATATTCAGCATATTTTCTCTGAAGATTGCTATGTGTTTGAGGTGTTTTTCGGTTGAGAATCTTTTTTATAACTGGAAATACAAATTTTGTGTGTTATAATTGAGTTTGTTGAGTTATATTAGGAGTCTATTATGTTAATTGATTCACTTTTTGTTTAAAAACAGTTGTAATCCCCTATTTCATGTCGTGAATACAGTCGAATACAAAAATCTGTCTAACTGTAATCCCCTGTTTCACGCCTAGAAATACTACTGTATTCATGAATACAATAGCTTAAATACATCAAATACACTCTAAAAACTCTGAAAACATAGCTATAGGAAGTAATATAGTAAATGATAGCTACAACTAACTAATAACTACTAAAATATAGTGGTTTATGAAAGTTTCTCCCTGCTGTATACTCCACTTGTACTTCTCCGGATCTTATAGGCTATAGCTACTATAGAACAAGTGTTGTGTAAAATGCATGTACTAGTTGTAGACCTTACACTAAAGTTAGAAGCAACTTGAGTTATGGATGTAGTATAACTTGAGGATTAGAAAACTTTTTTTATTTTGTGTCTCACACATTTATTAGCTTTTCTTTTTTTGTTAATTTTGAAATTTCTTTTACCTTATTTTTAAAAAAAGAAGTAGAAATGACACTAGGTAGCCACTTTAAAAGGTTGCTATTTAAGAATTACCCTGCGTCCTAAATTTCAGTTTTTCAGTTCAAATTTTCAGGACTAAAATGTCCTGAGTTATCCTGAAGTTAAGATTTTTAGTTTAAGATTTCAGGACAAAATAAGTACTGGTTAATTTCTAAAGAACATCCATAAGAATGGTTATTTTTGCACTTGCCCCTTTTTAAAATTCATCACCAATAAAATCCATTTTTATTAAAGGAGCTTCAATATATAAAGGGTGACAAATCGTTTTATCATAAAAGCAAGGTTGAAATTATAATTAAAAAAATGGATAAAATTTAAAAGCTAAAAGTTGAAGAACCTCATCAACCCTTATTTTTCTTAATTGATTTTTTTCATGTATTAGTATCTTTACTTGTCAAATAATGAGATGCCTAGCGTAACTTTTGTTTGTTATGCAAAATACAAATAAAGTTTCTTCTGTAGAAGTATAAATTAAACCTAGCTAGCTTCACATATATAACACGTGGGACATTTTTAATGGGTTTGAAATAGTATTACGATTCCGCGAAACTTTCGTACTTTGCAGATTCAATATGTCATCATGTTGCACCCTCTCATCGTCCCTTTTTCTTCATCATTGCTAAGTAGAGATTAACACTGCAGCAATTTAAGAAGAATCAAGAATTGCATAACGTACGGTGAGAATACAAATTTAAGTTTAAAAAGTTCCTATGCATTATTGTTTATGTATTTATATTTTAGATGGACAAGTTAAATAAGCTTTGTATTTGTTCAAAAATCAAAATACAAATGATTTCGCCAGGCAATTACCATAGAAAATGCACTTCTTGATGGTGATTTTGCTATCTCCAAATTTACAATTTTAATGGGCTATGCTGTAGCATCAATTTTTATAAAACCTGTGATTCAATGCATATAAGGACTTTACTCTATGTACGAAATAGGAGTGGCAAACGGGCGGGTCAGGTCAGATATGGTTCGGGTCGAAAACGGGTAATGAAAAAATGAATAAATTATCCGACCCCACCATATTTAATACGGATAAAAAACGGGCTAACCGGCGGATCATGACTTCTTGCATATTGATCACTTTTGGGAGAATTCTTAGTCTCCTCACTTGAGGAACCCCCAATTTGAGGTTTTACAAATGAAAAAGTTAGACTCATTGGTTATCCATTGGTTACCCATTGGTTATCCATTTTCTAAATGGATAATCTGGTTCTTATCCATATTTGACCCATTTTAGAAAAGTTCATTATCCAACCCATTTTTTAGTGGATAATAGGGGTGGTTAACTATTTTCTTTGAACCATTTTGCCACATCTAGTACGAAACAAGGCTAATTATACGTGGGTAGTCGGGTTATAATGATTACATGTCCGTCTCCAAATACAATGTAGTTCATGGTTGTTGAGAATATGCTTTACCAGCTCTTGGTTGAAATTCTCAGGAGTATAATATAAGTATCAAGTTAAGTAGTTCACTTTTTTGGGTCTGGTTTCTCTATTACTCTGTGCGTATGCATTCCCATAAACTATTTCTCGTGTTCTATTTCTCAATGATATCAGAGCTAGACCCTACTCCATTCTTGGTTTACTCAATATGGGACCCTCATGTTGTGTTGTCCATGCTTCAAATGTCCAATCTGGGTATGCAGGGTGTTATATGTCCCATATTGATTGGGGGAATGGGCCATTGTCTCCTTATATAGTTTTAGGAAATTTCTCACTTTATGAGTTAGCTTTTACTGTTGAGTTAGACCCAATGTGTATTTTCTTAACAGGATCTCACAGTTTATGACATGGTTATAAGCAATAAAAGGGCAGCCCGGTGCATTAAGCTCCCGCTATCCGCGTAGTTCGGGGAAGGGCTGAACCACAAGGGTCTATTGTATACAACTTTACCCTACATTTGTGCAAGAGGCTATTTCCACGACTCGAACCCGTAACCTTCTGGTCACATGACAGCAACTTTACCGGTTACGCCAAGGCTCCCTTTCAACATGGTGTAAGCAATACATGAACGAAAGGGTCTTTTATCTCAAAGGAGAGTGAGTAGAAGAATCTTCAATTGAACCGTTGGTAACCAAAGTAGTCCAGGCAAAGGATGCAAGCCATTATTCTACTACACTCTATCATTAAAGCCAATTCAAGCCTATGAGAGCAGTGGGACCCTCCAATTCATGTATGCTAGAGTTTTACATCAATTAAGAGTACATACTCCACTTGTCCAGTCTTGACTATGTGGGGTGTTAGAATCCTACATCGGTTAAGTGTCTTCTTATGTGGTTTTTGAACAACTCTCACTGCTTAAGCTAGCTATTGGAGTTGAGTTAAGTGCGGGATCCATTTTCTTAACAATGTTGTTATAAGCCCTTATGATGTTCAACTTTTGTGTA
Source organism: Nicotiana sylvestris (assembly GCF_000393655.2). Lineage (NCBI taxonomy): Eukaryota > Viridiplantae > Streptophyta > Magnoliopsida > Solanales > Solanaceae > Nicotiana > Nicotiana sylvestris. Next base: position 6,611,830 of record NC_091059.1, read on the forward strand.
ATACCAGCTACTTGGACAAGCATGATAAGGTTAAGCAAAAAAGGGAAGATTTCAAATGAAAATGCATTATTCCAAAGAATATGTGAAATAAGAGATGAAATTGACATAAAATAGATCTACATCTACAATCACCCGATCGACTTTTACCCGACATAAGAAGTATTTGGGCAGATTCAATATTTTCTTCAATTTTTGTGGCATTTGTTTTATCTTTATTGTTAAGTTCCTACTGGCTGTCAATCATGCCCTAATATCACTTAGTAATGAATTTTCTGGTGCCAATGAGAATAATGATGCTTTCTCTCTGATGCACCATATTTGTACTAATTTTTACTCACTTTTGCTGTTTGTCAAATGATCATGTTTCATGTGGACTAGATGAAAGAGATTAGAGATGGATCGCAGGCTAATCATATGTCAAAATCTGCATCTTCTGACTCTAATCCACTAGTTCTTGATGTTGATGATTTCAAGGTGATGTCTCAGTCATCATTTAGAGCGGAAAATAATCCAAACTTAATTTAAAATATTCAATTGTTAATTGTTAGCAATGTGCTATGTTGGATTATGCAGGGAAACTTTTCATTTGATGATTTGTTTGGTAACTTGGTGACTGAGCTATTGCCTTCTTATCTGGAAAAAGAAGCAGACTCATCAGAAAGTCATGGGAACATCGTTGGAATTGATGCACTATCAAATGGGAATTTGCGGTCAAATGCAGGAAAATCGGCTCAAGGACTATCAAGCCCATTGTTCCCTGAAGTTGATGCTTTATTATCTTTATTTAAGAATTCAAGCACCCAATTGGTTGATCTCAAAAGACAGGTATTCATAAAGGACATTGTGCTGATCCACTGAGGTATATTCTTTCTGAATAGTTTTTATCTAAAGCCCTTATCTTTGGTGTAAGGTTGATGGTAAACTAAACAATCTCAAAAAAGAAGTTGCTGTCCAAGACTTGAAGCACCGTAAGACACTTGCTGAGGTCAGTAAGACCAGGAAATTCACGCATATGTATAGTTCTGGCGTTACGAGATAAAATCATTAGCTTGATAATGGAAAACCTTTCCGTTTATTGCTTGGAAACGTTATCTCACCTTGAATGGAATCCTTCTCTTTCTTTGAGAGGAAGAACATGGGATTCATGGAACTAGACTTGACTAATTAAAGAACGAAGTTGTGTCCGAGTAAACATGTTAAATGACACTATGATGTGAAACATTACTTGATGTGCTTACGATATTTCTTTCTTGATGTACTTGATGTGAACCATTTGGTTCTTCATTTGCCTCTCAGATCATCTATTATTTACGTTGAACACCTAATCATGTTCATTATCTTTGGTGGTACATGGAGCTTCTTTATATACACATTGATCTAACGAAAGCCTAGAGCTTAGCTTTGATTAGTATTAAATTGTGCAGCTGGAAAAAGGTGTAGATGGATTGTTTGGTAGCTTTGCACGTCTAGATTCACGTATATCCAGTGTGGGTCATACTGCAGCCAAAATAGGAGATCACTTGCAGGTAAATATTATCTTTGCTTAATTAACTCGGCTATTTTGTTCTTTGCTAGTGTTGCAAGAAATTGATTTGATGCATGACTTGGGTTACATTTATCTAATACATAAGTAAGAAAGTAAGATTTGATTACTCCCAGAAAAACTTAAGTGTTCTTCCTCCATTAAAAGAATGCCACTGTCACGACCCTAACCCGGACTCGGTCATGATGACGCCTCTCGTGAAGACAAGACTAGCCAACTATTCCCAATTCGACGTTAAACAGTTAAAACAGCAGTAAAACAGTTTAAGACATGATTAATAATACGGAGTAGCAGATAATATCGATAAAAATGTGGAAGTACAACCCAACACAGCCCTAACCGGGGTGTCACAAGTCACGAGCATCTACTAAGGTCTAAAATACAACGGGATTCTGGAAATATACTCAAAATAGTCTAATGACATCAAGAGGGAGTAAAGCTGTGCTGCGGACGTCGGGCAACTACCTCGCTAAAACTGCAATGACTCTGCCTCAGCTCAGTCAATACCTGCTATCGAGTGCAGAAATACCTGAATCTGCACACAAGGTGCAGAGAGTAAAGTGAGTACTCCAACTCAGTAAGTAATAATCATAACTAAAGTCTGAGTGGTAAGAAATCAGGAAAAGTGCATCAACATGCTGTATAGAAGTAGTACAAAAACCAGTAAGAAAGCAATAAAGCTGTGAAATCTCTTAAAACATCTTACCTCAGTTTAAACTTCTTTAAAAAAATGACTTTTTCAACAGTTGCACAAATGAATGCAAAACAATTAGTGCAGATAAGCACAGAAAATCCGCCCCTCGGGCACAAATACACAATTAAACAGGTAAATGACAGGCAAATAAGAAAGATAAACACATAAGGTTCGCTCCTCGGGCACAATGTCAACAAATCCGCCCCTCGGGCAATATCTCAGAACAATACCAGCCCCTCGGCCAATCGCATAGAACAATACCAGCCCCTCGGGCTATATCTCACATCACAATGGGTACCCGCACTCACTGGGGGTGTGCAGACTCCGGGAGGGGCCCCTTACGGCCCAAGCGCAATATCAAGCCATCTCGTGGCATCATCTCTAGGCTCTGGGCCTCATATCAACAAGCCACCTCGTGGCGTACATATCTCAGGCCCTCGGCCTCATAATCACAATCAGTGTATCACCGTTACGGCGTGCAGCCCGACCCATAAGATATCCTCACAACACAGGCGCTCGGCCTTACTCAGTCAAAAATCACATAAGCCACTCGGGCAACAGTAAAACATGATGCTCAACCCGAAAATATTATTTGAAATATCATTTCAAGTGTTAAAGCAAAGTAAACATGGCTGAGTTTTGAAAATAGTGAAAAATAACATGACTGAGTTCAAGTATAAAGTCAAAACAGTGAGGAAATATCAACAAAAATCCCTGAAGGGTTCAAATAGTTGGCACGAAGCCCAAATATGGCATTCAGTCTAAATAATGATGATATCAAATAGTTTTCAGTCAAATACACAGTAAAATCTTCAATCGGGACGGACTAAGTCACAATCCCTAATAGTGCACGACCCCATGCTCGTCATCAATCGTGTGCCACACCTCAATATAGCACTACGATGTGCAATTCGGGGTTTCAAACCCTCAGAACATCATTTACAATCATTACTCACCTCGATCCGGTCCAAACTCTAGCTTGCGATGCTTTGCCTGCACGAATCGACCTCTGAATGCTCCAAATCTAGCCACAATCACTACATAATAATTAAAATATGCTAACGGAACGAAGCCCACTCGAAAATATCCAATTTAACATCAAAATCCCAAAATTGCTCAAACCCGGCCCCTGGGCCCACGTCTCGGAATCCGATAAAATTAACATCAATGGAATCCTCATCCTATCACGAGTTCATACATATCAAGAACATCAAAATCGGACCTCAAATAGCCCCTCAAATCCCCACTCAAAGATCTCTTAATCTCAAGCCCTAATTACCCATTTTTGCTACTGATTTTTCCATGGATTCAAGCTTACAATGTTAAAATTCATCATAGAAACAAGTTTAGGGTCCAAAAATCTTTCCTTCGTGAAATCCTCTTGAATTCCCTCTTCAATTAGCTCTCCCAAGCTTTTTCCCGAATGAAATATGGTGAAAACCCTCTCAAAATCGCGAAGGGTGCAATATATGCATTCTGACCCAGGCATTTTCGCATCTGCGGTCCCATACCCGCTTCTGCGGTACCGCATTTGCGGTTATTCCTCCACTTCTGCGGAAATCACTTAACTTACGATCCTCCGCATCTGCGATCCCTCATCCGCATCTGCGACTTCGCAGATGCGGCCATCTCACTGCTTCTGCGGTTTCCAGCCTACCTCTCAGCTTCCGCTTCTGCGGTCACTCTTCCTCTTATGTGGCGCCGCACTTGCGGTCCCCAATCCGCAGGTGCGAAAATACCAGAAGCAGCAAATTCAGCAGCTGCAACACAATCCAAACTTCTCCGTTAACCATCCGAAATCACCCCGAGGCCCCCGGGACCTCAACCAAAAGCACAAACATATCCTAATACCTTGTCCAAACTTGTTCAAATTATCAAAACACCTCAAACAACATCAAATCACCCAAAACACTTCGGATTCAAGCCAAACTTTCTAAAATCTTCCGAATTCCGCTTTTGATCAAAAACCCAACCAAACCACGTCCGAATGACCTGAAATCTTGCACACACATCCCAAATGACACAACGGAACTACCGAAACTTCTTGAATTCCATTCCGACACCTATATCAAAATCTCACCTATCAACCGGAAAACGCCAAAATCTCAATTTCGCCAACTTAAGCCTAAACCTTCTACGGACCTCCAAAATGCATTCTGATCACGCTCCTAAGTCCCAAATCACCTAACGGAGCTAATCGAATCATAAAAATTCCGATCCGAGATCATATACCAACAAGTCAAATCTTGGTCAAACCTTTCAAATTTCAAGCTTCAAGGTGAGAACTGTTCTTCCAATCATTCCGATTACCCTGAAAACCAAAACCAAGGATTTACATAAGTCATAATACATCACGCGGGGCAAGTCATGCCCGAGAACTGGCGAGCAAAGTGCAAAAGCTCAAAACAACCGGTCGGGTCGTTACAACCACTTTTTCCGAGGACAAAAAGAAAAACATTTCTTCTAAATTTTTTAATTTTCCCTATATCAATTTGTTTCCTAAGTTAGTTGAGACTAAGTTGGTATTAATGAACCTTTGTTTCCGGTCAGAGTGCAGATACGCAGAGAGAATCTGCTAGTCAGACGATAGAGCTCATAAAGGTAACATTTTGATGAATAACCATCTGAAAGTCATCTCATTCATGGTGCACAATGCATAAACTCATCCTTTGCTTAAGAATCTCTTTTTTTGGTTTATTTTTACACAAAAAAAAATTGACGGTATTACATTGACTTGCATTCAACAGTACTTGATGGAGTTCAATAGAAGTCCAGGAGACCTGACAGCACTTTCTCCTTTATTTACCGATGATAACCGTGTTGCTGAAGCTGCTTCAATTGCACAGAAATTAAGTAATATTATTACCCTTCTCTGGATATTCTCAAAGCTGTAAATGTGAAGTTTCCTCACCAAAATTTGTTTTACAATCTTCAGTTGAGCTCACCTTCTTAGGGACAAACTTGGTAACTGGTTGTAACTAGTAGCTACTATTAAGGAAATGCCCTGCTTGGCTGCTTATGCCTCTTCATTTTTTTTTTCTTTTACTTCAGCTTTCCTGTTTTGGATAGTTAAAGTGCTTGGCTGTATGGGGCATTTCCATCTGGTTTTCCTTTGCCTACAAAAAATAAAAGTGACTTTAGATGCCTTCATTTATCGTCCTTTGTCCCCCTATTCTTTCTTTCTTCTTCCTCTTTCTTCTTCGTCTTCTTCCTTTCTCTCTCTTTTCAACTTTTCTTGAGCCGAGGGTCTATCAAAAACAGCCTCTCTACCTCCCCAGGTAGGGGTCAGGCCTGCGTACATACTACCCTCCCCAGACCCCACTTGTGGGATTATACTGGGTATGTTGTTGTTTAGATACCTTCATTGGAAATCAATTAGCAATATTCTGCTTCCTCTAATTACTTTTACCAGAGAAAGCTCAGTGTTTCTGACTCTCAGACAACTTATATCTCAAATACCAGGTTTTGGTTTTGTGATAACAATGTAATGGTTCACTAGTCCTCTTTCTGTGGAGTGCCATCACATATGAGAATACTTGACACAAATGGTTGGGTGCTCTATGTCCTTTTACTTTTGGGGTTAGGTGGTGGGACTACCTGAGAGTTCACTTCAGAGTGGCGCTGGAGAAACTTAATAGCCCTTTGGTTTAGGTTTGACTTAATTCTCTTAATAATTGCCTGTTCTCCCATTGGTGATGTTGCTTTAGGTTTTGTTTTTAATTATCAGTAAAAACACTAATATATTTACTTTGCAACATGTCCTTAATATGTGAGGATATTAGAGGATTTTTGTCGTCCACTTGTTTAGCTTCTTCTTTTTGTACAACTAAAAGCAATGTCTTGATCCCTGATTCAATACTTGGGATTGAGGATTGTAACTGTTAGAGATAGCTATGTAAATGTTAGAGATAGCTATGTAATTGTCCCACATTGGAATAGGAGTAGTATCCCCTTTGTATAGAGTAGCTATAAATAGCACCTCTTGTATTGCATCACACACAATATCAATATATCATATTTTCTCCCGTGCCTTCTCACATGGTATCAGAGCTATCGTGAGAGATTTATCGCTGTGCATAAATTCCAGCGATTCCGGAAAGTAAAATCAGTCACCGGAACCCTTTTTTTCCGGCGACTTTCAAAGTTGTTTTGCGTCTGCTTTGTCTCGGTCAGTGTTGTGCACAAAATCCAACACTACCACAAGAGTAGTCACTGTCCGGCGACCAAATCCCAGGGAAAATCTCCGGCGGTACTGTAGTTGTCCAAAGAAAATTTTCCGGCGAAGTTCCAACATTGCGTGGGCCACCTTCCAGCCATTTTTTGGCGACGACTCTTCAGGACAGATTGTTTCCCTTGCAATTCCGAGCCTACCCATCCAGGTTACACCAAATTCCGACCAGTTTTTTATTTTTCCGGCGTGAATAGTGATTTCAAAAAGTTGATTTCCGGCCATTTTTGAAAAAGTTCCTTCAGAACAGTTGGGTCTTCTGGTAATTCCGATCCTACCCCTACTGTTTTTATTTCATTCCGACCACTTTGAATATTTTTCGGCTACAACAGTAACTTTCCAACTGCTACAGTTGTTTACTATTCTGGTTCAGTGTTCCTTACTCTATTTTCAGTGGATTACAGTTGATTATTTCTCTTATTTGGTAATAATTTACAAGATGTCTTTGGGAATTGATGTTTTTGGGTCTAAAAGCATGAGTTCTGGAAACTCTAATGTTATGATTACCTCGGAACCTTTAATGGGAGGTTCAAACTACTTAGCTTGGGCTTCATCTGTCGAGTTGTGGTGTAAAGGTCAAGGTGTGCAAGATCATCTGATTAAACAGTCTAGCGAAGGAGATGAAAAGGCGATAGCGCTTTGGGCAAAAATTGATGCTCAATTATGTAGCATCTTGTGGCGTTCTATTGATTCTAAGTTGATGCCTTTGTTTCGGCCATTCCAGACATGTTATTTGGTTTGGGCAAAGGCTCGTACGTTATACACTAATGATATATCTCGCTTCTATGATGTGATATCACGGATGACAAACTTAAAGAAGCAAGAATTAGATATGTCTACTTACTTGGGTCAGGTACAGGCAGTCATGGAGGAATTTGAGACATTGATGCCAGTTTCTGCTAGTGTGTCAAAACAACAAGAGCAGCGACAGAAAATGTTTCTAGTTCTTACACTCGCTGGACTTCCTCATGATCTTGATTCAGTACGAGACCAGATTTTGGCGAGTCCGACTGTCCCTACAGTTGATGAATTATTCTCTCGATTACTTCGCCTTGCTGCAGCACCAAGTCACCTAGTGATTTCATCACAGATACTTGATTTCTCTATTCTTGCATCCCAGACAGTGGATGTTCGGGCATCTCAAGCTATGGAGAATAGACGAGGAGGCGGTCGTTTTGGGAGATCTAGACCCAAGTGTTCTTATTGTCACAAACTTGGACACACTCGCGAAATGTGTTATTCCTTAAATGGCCGTCCACCCAAAAATGCCTACGTTGCTCAGAGCGAGACTACAGGTAACCAGGGCTTTTCTGTATCTAAAGAAGAATATAATGAGCTCCTTCAGTATCGAGCAAGTAAGCAAACATCTCCACAAGTAGCCTCAGTTGCCCAGACTGACACTCCTATTGCTGGTAATTCTTTTGCTTGTGTTTCCCAGTCTAGTACTCTTGGACCATGGGTCATGGACTCAGGCGCTTCTGATCATATCTCTGGTAATAAATCACTTTTGTCGAATATTGTATATTCACAGTCTCTTCCTACTGTTACTTTAGCCAATGGATGTCAAACTAAGGCACAAGGAGTTGGACAAGCCAACCCATTGTCTTCTATCACCCTAGATTCCGTTCTTTATGTTCCTGGTTGTCCTTTTAGTCTTGCATCTGTTAGTCGTTTGACTCGTGCCCTCAATTGTGGTATATATTTTATTGATGATTCTTTTATTATGCAGGACCGCAGTACGGGACGGACAATTGGTACAGGTCGTGAATCAGAAGGTCTTTACTACCTTAACTCGCTCAGTCCTTCCACAACATGTCTAGTTACAGATCCTCCAGATCTAATCCACAGACGTTTAGGACATCCGAGTTTATCCAAACTTCAAAAGATGGTGCCTAGTTTATCCAGTTTGTCTAGATTAGATTGTGAGTCGTGTCAGCTTGGGAAACATACCCGAGCTTCCTTTACGCGTAGTGTTGAGAGTCATGCAGAGTCTGTTTTCTCCTTGGTTCATTCTGATATATGGGGTCCTAGTAGAGTCAGTTCAACCTTGGGATTTCGTTATTTTGTTAGCTTTATTGATGATTACTCAAGATGTACTTGGCTTTTCTTAATGAAAGATCGTTCTGAGTTATTCTCTATATTCCAGAGTTTTTGTGCTGAAATCAAAAACCAATTTGGTGTCTCTATCCGCATTTTTCGCAGTGATAATGCCTTAGAATATGTATCTTCTCAGTTTCAGCAGTTTATGTCTTCTCATGGAATTATTCATCAGACATCTTGTCCTTATACCCCTCAGCAAAATGGGGTTGCAGAAAGAAAGAATAGGCACCTTATTGAGACTGCTCGCACACTTCTAATTGAGTCTCGTGTTCCGCTGCGTTTTTGGGGCGATGCAGTTCTCACAGCTTGTTATTTGATTAATAGGATGCCTTCATCTCCCATCAAGGGTCAGATTCCACATTCAATATTGTTTCCCCAGTCAGCCTTATACCCTCTTCCACCTCGGGTTTTTGGGAGCACATGTTTTGTTCATAACTTAGCCCCGGGGAAAGATAAGTTAGCTCCTCGTGCTCTCAAGTGTGTCTTCCTTGGTTATTCTCGTGTTCAGAAGGGATATCGTTGTTATTCACCTGATCTTCATAGGTACCTTATGTCAGCTGACGTCACATTTTTCGAGTCTAAACCTTTCTTCACAACTGATGTCACTTCTGCTGACCACCATGACATATCTGAGGTCTTACCTATACCGACTTTTGAGGAGTTTAGTAATCCTCCTCCACCTTCAACCACAGAGGTTTCACCCATACCAACTTTTGAGGAGTCCAGTGTTATCCCTCCTAGTTCCCCAGCCACAGGAACACCACTCTTGACTTATCATCGTCGTTCGCGCCCTACATCAGGCCCATCTGGTTCTCGTCCTGCACCTGACACGGCTCCTACTGCGGATCCTACTCCTAGTACACCGATTGCACTTCGAAAAGGTATACGGACCACACTAAACCCTAATCCTCATTATGTTGGTTTGAGTTATCATCGTCTGTCATCTCCCCATTATGCTTTTATATCTTCATTGTCCTCGGTTTCCATCCCTAAGTCTACAGGTGAAGCATTGTCTCATCCAGGATGGCGACAGGCTATGAGTGACGAGATGTCTGCTTTACATACAAGTGGTACATGGGAGCTTGTTCCTCTTCCTTCAGGTAAATCTACCGTTGGTTGTCGTTGGGTTTATGCAGTCAAAGTTGGTCCCGATGGCCAGATTGATCGACTTAAGGCACGTCTTGTTGCCAAAGGATACACTCAAATATTTGGGCTAGATTACAGTGATACCTTCTCTCCAGTGGCTAAAGTGGCATCAGTTCGCCTTTTTCTATCCATGGCTGCAGTTCGTCATTGGCCCCTCTATCAGTTGGACATTAAGAATGCCTTTCTTCATGGTGATCTTGAGGATGAGGTTTATATGGAGCAACCACCTGGTTTTATTGCTCAGGGGGAGTCTCGTGGCCTTGTATGTCGCTTGCGTCGGTCACTTTATGGTCTAAAGCAGTCTCCTCGAGCCTGGTTTGGTAAGTTCAGCACGGTTATCCAGGAGTTTGGCATGACTCGTAGTGAAGCTGATCACTCTGTGTTTTATTGCCACTCTGCTTCAAGTCTATGTATTTATCTGGTAGTCTATGTTGATGATATTGTTATTACGGGCAATGATCAGGATGGTATTACTAATCTGAAGCAGCATCTCTTCCAGCACTTTCAAACTAAGGATCTAGGCAGATTGAAGTACTTTCTAGGTATTGAGGTTGCTCAATCTAGCTCAGGTATTGTTATTTCTCAAAGGAAATATGTGTTAGACATTCTTGAGGAAACAGGGATGACAGGTTGCAGACCTGTTGACACGCCGATGGATCCGAATTCTAAACTTCTGCCTGGACAGGGGGAGCCGCTTAGCGATCCTGCAAGCTATAGGCGGCTGGTTGGTAAATTAAATTATCTCACAGTGACTAGGCCCGACATTTCTTATCCTGTGAGTGTTGTAAGTCAGTTTATGAATTCTCCCTGTGATAGTCATTGGGATGCAGTTGTCCGCATTATCCGGTATATAAAATCGGCTCCAGGTAAAGGATTACTGTTTGAGGATCGAGGTCATGAGCAGATCGTTGGGTACTCGGATGCTGATTGGGCAGGATCACCTTCTGATAGACGTTCTACGTCTGGATATTGTGTTTTAGTAGGAGGAAATTTGGTGTCCTGGAAAAGTAAGAAACAGAATGTAGTTGCTCGGTCTAGTGCAGAAGCAGAATACCGAGCAATGGCTATGGCAACATGTGAACTAGTCTGGACCAAACAATTGCTCAAGGAGTTGAAATTTGGTGAAATCAGTCGGATGGAACTTGTGTGCGATAATCAAGCTGCACTTCATATTGCATCAAATCCGGTGTTTCATGAGAGAACTAAACACATTGAGATTGATTGTCACTTCGTCAGAGAAAAGATACTCTCAGGAGATATTACTACGAAGTTTGTGAGATCGAATGATCAACTTGCAGATATTTTCACCAAGTCCCTCACTAGTCCTCGCATTGATTATATATGTAACAAGCTCGGTACATATGATTTATATGCTCCGGCTTGAGGGGGAGTGTTAGAGATAGCTATGTAAATGTTAGAGATAGCTATGTAATTGTCCCACATTGGAATAGGAGTAGTATCCCCTTTGTATAGAGTAGCTATATATAGCACCTCTTGTATTGCATCACACACAATATCAATATATCATATTTTCTCCCGTGCCTTCTCACAGTAACAACAGAGAATTTCTTTGATATGTAACACTAAGATTTTTTCCCCTGGATATAATCACATTTCATTTGTTTTCAGGATCATTTGCTGATGAAGATATTGGAAGACAAAAAACAACTGTCTCCTCTGCTGTTGGCAATGCAACTTCAAGTAAAGGATTGGAAGTTGCTATCTCAAACCTTCAAGAGTACTGCAATGGTACAACAGTGAAAAATTCTTTTCTTTAACTACTTGTGGTTCAGTGCTCCTCATGAATTTCTTCAAGAGCTGTAAAATGGCTTTGTATACTGCTAACTTTGCAACTGCTGTTCTCGTTGACAAGCTAGTAATTCACAAACTAGCTCAAGGAGAAATGGAGAATCTAAATCCGCAGCTGGAACTTCGCTTTTATGTTAAAGGAGCAGAATTTTTTATTGAACTCGCGCTGATAAAAAAGGAGAGCAGAAGTAGGTTATTTAGCAGTACACGAGATGTGGAATTCTAAAAACCTTTTGACAACTCTTAGATGAACCTTTTTAAGATACTTCTTAGAACATGCGCATTCTCACATTGTGCTTCCTCATTTGATTAGCTTCTACGGTTACTTTATTCTTTTCTGGAAGCAAGTGGCAGTGTCGTCAATGGCTCGCAAAAAGGCGTTTTAGGCCCTAAACATAGGTTCAAAACAGGTTAAGTGATTCACCTCGCTTAGGTAGTGCTTAAGTCCCAGGCACCAAGGCAATAAGACCTGCGTCTAATCGCGCAATGGGTTCTATATTGATGATGGAGGCACTAAACAATAACTATGTCACCTAAATAATTTTTATCAAATTTTAGACCATAACATTGTTGTTTGACACAATGCTTTTCTTGTCTGGCATGGAACATATTTGACACCAATGGAAGTGCTTAAGACTTAAAGTCACAGACTTTACAATTATAACTAAGCCAGAAGGTTCTTATCCTTTGGGTAGTCCAGCACGAAGCATGTTCAGGACCAATGAACATGCACAATAACTATGAAACTCATATCATCGATGTGTTACCCTTTTTCACGTCTCTTGACCTTTTTTTTTGGAAGATGTAAGGTCATTTCATATAAGGATTTTGGGACTTTTGTTTAGTCCATCTGTATCCCTAAGAAGAGAAAAGAACAAGGAAAGAGGTCAATCAAACATTTGTTTTTAAAGTAAGGGAATAATGCATGCTAGAATATTATGTTCTAGCTCTTTCAAAGATCATACTGCTCTGAATCTGAACTTGTACTGATCTTTGTATTGGATGGTCCAGTTTGAAGCTCTGAGTTAGAAGCCATTAACTTGAATTTACTCAACTTGTGACAGTCCTGAATATTTTTTACAATAAACATAAATTTGACATATCATAGAAGGGTAGCGTACATTAAAAGGGCATCTGAGTTACCAATGCCTTTTATTCATGCTCAGGTTACTGGTTTTTATTTCAAAAAGTTTCATCTGGAGAAGTAGCTACATTTGTGAAGATCTGTGGATCTGCTTAAACTTGTAAAAATTAATTTTGTCAACGATTACTTGGGGTATTGTCTCTTTAGTTTCAAATGGATTTTACGAGATTGACAGACAGTACTGCATTTTAAGATCTAAAGTGTAAAACTAAGTGGGGTTCTCGAGTTCTACATTTGCTGTATGAATGTCTAGCTTTTTTTCTCTACTTGTGATGGTTTTTGCTAGCTAAAGTATCTATTTCTATTCTTCTTTTTTTCCCTTTTGTGTGTGTGTGTGTGTTTCCTCTAATGTCGCATTCACATTTTCATCTTGAAGGACATTCTAAGTCATCTTCTTATTTTGTAACCTGTAGAGTTGGAAAACAGATTATTAGCTCGATTTGATGCGGCCACACAGAAGCGCGATTTGACTAGGATGGGTGAATATGCTAAAATTTTGTCACAGGTAAATCAAGCAGTTTCTGTAGACCTGTCAAAAGTTCTTTCATCAGATTATTACTTCATGAAACTTACTGGAAATATGGTATAAGGTGCAGCTGATCAAAATGTATGAATAACTTAAAGGGATTACTTTTTCTTTGCGCACATATTCTGGACAAGGCAGAGTCTCATAAATTTTTGGTTGTTCTCCATTGGAAACATCTGAAACAGTTTACTCTTTCTCTGAATTATGTACCAAATATCAAAAAGAACTTCTGACATGTTCGTTCATCGAAACAGTTTAACAGGGGTACCAGTGCCATGCAACACTATGTGGGATTACGTCCAATGTTTGATGTTGAGGTGATGAATGCAGATGCCAAATTGGTTCTTGGTGATGAGGGTGCCCAACCCAGCCCTAGCAATGTTGCTAAGGGACTTTCTTCAATGTTTAAAGAGATTACAGGTTAATCTGATTGGAGTTTAGAAGAAAGGTGTTTCTCTTCTAAATATGTTCCTTTTAAATTTTAGCACATTGTGTTTTCTTCCAGACACGGTGCGAAAAGAAGCTGCCACCATAGCAGCAGTTTTCCCTTCCCCTAAGGATGTAATGTCGATATTAGTTCAGGTATGGTTGATTAATACTTTTTGCGGCAGTTTAAGTCCTAGTTTTATCTTCTTTTTGTATGATGGTGCTGTATCAGCAAAAATTAAGCCAACTCAATTTTCTATTCTTACTTATTCTGGGTCTTTGTTAAATACTTCAACTATTGAATTCAAGAAGTTACAATTTGGTCAAATGATATGAAAGGGATTAATTACTAGTCTCTTTTGAAATAGGCCTATTTTTTCTCCAAATTTAACCTGTGAATCGAACGGGGATTCAAGTTTTTCATTTATGAAGTAAAAATGCGCTATGTCGTTAAAGGAGCTTTGGCAATATATGCGTAAAAGGAGTAATATACGTGCTTTGAAATTGCATTAGTTATTTTAGAAGCAGGCAATTTCTACTCATGAGTTTCTTGAGCTTCCTCCAATTTGTCTGCTGTATTTTATATATTCTGATGGTTTCCATTCCAGCAAAGTGTTTTCTGAATGAGTATTGCCACAAAAAGAAAGTGCAGTTATGGAACTGATGACTAATTGATTGAGGTTATGAACAGCGTGTCTTGGAGGATCGTGTTCCAAAACTTCTAGAGAAGCTCTTGCAGAAACCATCTCTTGTTAACCCACCTCCCATGGAAGAAGGTGGACTTGTATTAGTAAGTGATGTCACGGAGATTGTTTTTTCCTTTGTACTTATCAAAAAGGGAAACTAAGGGCTTTGACTCTTTTCTTGCCTTGTTAAGTATCTCAGATTGCTGGCCGTTGCATATGAGAAGACACAAGAGTTTTCTAAGGACTTACGAAGTGTAGGATGTGGTGACTTGGATGTTGAAGGTACAAATGAAAAATAACCATTTACCATCTTGTTGCTGCTTGAATGTAGCTGTTGAAATTGAATAACATGTGCTATAACCTTTAACAGAGGTGCCGAGTGCCAAAATCATCATATGGCTGCTTTTAATTTAGAGAACGTGCTGCTTCAGAATGGTACTTTAAGGATTTACCTTACAAAGACACTTGTAAATGGATGAATTAAGCCTTTGAGTCTTCGTTCTGAAATCTCTGTCAATTTGGACAGCTAGTGAAAGGTTCTGAAGAACCTTTAAGAGGTAATATAGCAGACGCGACACAAATAGGATGTATAATAGGGGAGTTATTTCCTTGCAGACAGATCATTTTCTAGTCAAAAAGTGTGCAGAGATGGCAGAGGGACCATAAATTAGTATGAGTAGCAGATAACTTAATCAGCTTATTCTACCGAGTTATGAAGAAAAATGAAAGAGTTCTTCTTTTTTCTTATGGCGTTAAGGAATAATATTAGCAAATAGAATACGACAAGTAAGTCCAAAGAAAGAGTAAGATTTCCTAAATGCTAGAAGAAATAAAGATTGAGTTATTAGGCATTCCCTGCATTGCACGGGTCCGTTGGAAGACGTTAACAAGATGAAAGAAGAACATGGTGTTCAGCATAGTGGAAGGAAAAAACAGATTCTTGAAGAAACTTGGGTTGTAGGTATTGCTAGGATGCCTGGTTCTTAATAAAGAGAAGTCTTGGATACCCAACTTCTGTTCTTTTCTGTCCTTTGAAACATGTACTGCTTTAGACATTTATTGATTGATTAACATTGTAGAATCCTTTTTTTGTTTTACCTGTTTAAGAGAAATAAACTAAAATGGTAAATACATGACAACTTATATCAAATCGAAAGTGTAATGCTTCTTGTAGTACGCTAAGATAGTTTTTACATTTGCTTCATTTTCAAAAACTCCAGAAAAGCTCTAGTCCTGTAACATCGCTTACTGTGGCCTGCCGCTGTCTTTGGATTCTTTGAAGCAACTCCGTATTTTTTAACCACAAGGCCAATCTAGATTGTCCTGATCACAGACTCTTTCCTTTTCTAATTTCTTTGACTGACTTTGTTTATGTTGATTATATTTGTCATCTCCATTTTTCTTCTGGTTCAGGTTTGACTGAGTCTTTGTTTCTACCACACAAAGACATATACGTGGAGTGCGAGCAAGCCTCTCTTAAGCAACTTTACAAAGCTAAGGTTTGTGGCAGTTTCTCTCTTTGAACAGTCTATCACTCTAGTTTTTGTTTAAGGAATCCATTTTTCTCTCTTTTGCTTAGGTAGAAGAAGAAAATTTTGAAAGAAGATATTTTCATGATATAAATAATCAAAACTCCTGAAGTAAAATCTATCATAACAAATAAAAGAAAGAATTTATTGGTTGTCGATTTTCCGGTATAAACTGGCTCTTGGGAACCTTGAGATATTTCCGATCCAAAGCACCAAGTAGGTTCCATATAAATTGCAAA
This sequence comes from Nicotiana sylvestris, assembly GCF_000393655.2. Lineage (NCBI taxonomy): Eukaryota > Viridiplantae > Streptophyta > Magnoliopsida > Solanales > Solanaceae > Nicotiana > Nicotiana sylvestris. Next base: position 6,627,900 of record NC_091059.1, read on the forward strand.
AGATTTACTCCACATAAGCTCCCGCCAATTTAAACATAGTTTGCATGAAATTTTTGCACGGTAGCTGACAAGGCTACCTGTCTCTGGAGAGCATTAAACAATCTTGAAACTCCACAATGTCATTGTAATAATAGACACTTCTGAACTTATTAGATGTTTATAAAAGTTTTCCACCTATAGCATATCATTCTACTGAACCCTGCTCTTGAACAATATTGAACGGACTTCTTGCTTTAATTTGCAGATGGACGAACTGCGTACTGAAAACCAGCTGTCCTCAGAGTCGTCCGGGACAATTGGACGCTCAAAAGGTGCTTCAATGGCACTTTCTAACCCTGAAATTTCTGTCGCTGTGGTGACAGAGTTTGTTCGTTGGAATGAAGAAGCAACATCCAGATGCAGTTTGTTTTCATTACAGGTATATATGACATGTTTCAAGATCTTGCTGAAGCCGCACCTTCATCATCTCTTAATATTTTGCCTTTGCTTGGCAGACTAAACGGAACTATTTATTGCATTAGGCTTGTTGAATTGTCTGAGTAGATTTTGTTGACACCATATCCATTGCAAGTCCAATCGAGTTCTTAACCTCTTCTCTTAAAAAAGATGCCGTGGGCTAGTCAGATTAGAATATGGATTGAAAAGATTTTAGGCAGTATAATAACTGCTGATAGTGAAAGCGCAAGATTCCCTATGTCGGACATCTTGTATGCGCAGATTTCCATATCATACCAATAAATTATTTAGTTCATAGAGAGGTCGGTAGAATAGCGAAAACCAATACTTGACTTATACATACATAGGGAGTGACAGGCTTTTCCATGCTTTCTTTTGTAAGAAAAATACATTTTATTCAAAGGACCTCAGCACAAAGATTTCGCTGGTTATATGCAAAAGAGCTGGATTTGTCCCTTTAAGTTTGTCGGCAATCTATAAAATCCAGCATTGTATATATGTCATTTGCAACCATTATCTTACACCAAATTCTTAATTCTAAAAAAAACTAAACTTTACAAGAGAGTAATCTGATTACTCTTGAAACACATGGTTTCTTTCTAGCAAAACTGTCCAAAATCCATATAAAGGAATTCTTCTCCATGCCAGCATCTGATCCTTAGCTTTTTTCCTAGCCAACTGATTACTGTTTGTTTTAAACTGAAGGCATCGGCACTGGATTCAGTTAAAATTTAAAAATAAAAAAAATACGAAATTGCGAAGTAAATTTACAGTGTGGCAGTACATTTTGCGGATTCAGCCAAATCCTCAATTAATAAATCACCACTATATAGGTTAAATACTCTTCTTTGCAAATTGTCATCAGCTTGATATGCCTCATGTAGAGCTAAACATCCCAATCTCACTGGTTTAATTTTTCTAAGGAGCTTGATAACAAGATTTAAGTGAGCATCTGCCGTCCTCTTTAGCTTTTTACCAAAGGAGCCTTTTGTGCTTACATCCAATGCCAGCTTCTCCATCAATTGCAGTCGCATATTGACCCTATAAGTCTCCCATTCATTAAAGTTTCTCCCCAATTGTATCTTCCAACCATCAATTTCTTTTTGAATTTTTGAACAACACTCTAGAATTTGTCGCCAAATGTTGCTTGTATGAATCCCTCTGTCGGTCAGAATTTTAGACCTTCTATTTGCTTTAACTCCCAAGTCCTAGAGTCATATTCTTTTTTCTTCTATTTTTGGACTATTTCCCTATCCCTTATGTACCCATTTTTAGGATGCCGTATTCAAAGATATAAAAGTAATGAAGAGCAAAATACACTTCAGATAATCGTATCCTAGGTGCATAGTATGTGCATCTCAGCTGGAGTCTGGATACCAAAAAGCAAAAATGTTGGATACAGTTTCCTATATATACGTTGCATCAGTGCTTCACCGTATTTAGTAGAAGACTGTGTCCTGTGTTTTATTTCAGCATAAGGTGATTATTGTTAAACATTATTATGCAAACAGGATACAAATGTACTACTAGTGTTACCTTTTGTGACAATAACACCTTGTCAGTAGTCTTGTCAATTTTACTAATTACCGCTTGCATGTTACTTCATCTTTTGAGAAGAATGAATTCAATTAATTAGTAAACAAGTACATGAAGGACTATTATCTCACACTTTTATCATGTTTCTCCTTTGATGCCCAGCCTCATAACTCTAGCTGGATTTGCATTGATGCATATGCTAGTTATCCATGTAAAATTGAGGAGAGCGGTGCTAAATTTTCAATGTCTTCAATTTAAGCTTCACGATGTCACGTCCTCAATTTGCAATATGAATATAAAGACAATTTAGAGCATTAATTTTTGTAGTAATTAAATAAGCCGTAGTTACTTATCTTTTTAATTTGTCATCCACTGGTACACGTCTTTAGATATCCATTCTCCTAACATGTTGATCTATTTTTCAACTGTTTTATTTCTCAGTTAGAAACCTACAGGGAGAAACTAATTGATCAGTACGTTTTGTGCACAGCCTGCGACACTTGCTGCTAGTGTTAAAGTTGTTTTCACATGTCTTCTGGACCAAGTAAGTTCATCACCTTTGTTTATGTTTAGAGTTTGTTCCTGTTGACGCCATCTTATAATTCTTTCATCATGTTATTGGGAAGTATTGAAGAATTGAATTGGAATTTCATAGATAGTAAAATATACGTCTTATATGATAGATCCAAATTTTCTGTAGCTGATTTTTAATCTGCATTTCTCTCAGATTGAGAATTCATGTAAGAAATTCCTCTAGTGAAGAATTAAGGAGTTACATTTTTATTTTGTTCTCTTTACTTGTCATTAACTGCGGAAATTATCTTGAATTTGTATAGAAACATATTTGATGATGAAGGCAAGAGTCCCATTCAATTTTTGTAATATCTTTTTGCTTTATTGTGGTAGAAAGGAGCTTTAACAAGTGTTAAAAGAGTGGAGATATAAAAGATTTTTTCCCATAATCATGGGTTGCATCATACTCATTTACCCTAGTTATTGATAAGCTAATCAATAGTATACAAGATAGGACTCTATGGTATATTAGCTGCAGACAGTATTGTGTTAAGAGACGAAACTAGCAAAGAAGTCAACCAAAATCTTGAACTATAGAGAAGCACTCTAGAGAGCAATGGATTTAGGATAAGTAGAAGTAACAAAAAAATAAATATACACCTAAATTTAGCCAGCATATGAAGAATGATATAAGGTGAAATTAGATGCATTGTGTTGCCTAAATGCAGTCAATTCAAATAGATGAAGTTGTAATGCAGAGTTAAAAAAGGATTGACTGGGATGGAAAAATGCTACAACAAAGCTATGCAATAAGAGTATAGCTACCAAAGTAAAAGGTAAGTTCTATAAAATTCTCCTGAAACCTGCAATATTATATGGAAATAAATGTTGGATTGCAAGGCACAACATGTCCACATAATGACTACCCTTGTTATTTGTACACTTACATTAGGTCCCCGTCCTGTGTATGTACACTTACATTAGGTCCTCATCCTTGTTACACTTACATTAAGTCTGGTGTTTGACAAGAGTCCTTTTAGTTCAGGTATATATATTATTTAAATTTAGGGATGGCTAGTTTCGGATAATACCTAATTTGTGCTAAAGAACGAATTATTGAGTATAGAATGAAACAAGCCAAATAGAAATGGTTATTGAGGATTCATATAACCAGCCCCAACTAGTTTGTGATTAAGGCACTTGTAGCTGTTGTGATACAATTGTTTGCCTTACTCTAGCCTTTTGCAGGTAAGTCAATACATAACAGGAGGTCTTGAAAGAGCCCGAGATGGTCTTACTGAAGCTGCTGCCTTAAGGGAAAAGCACTTGCTGGGAACTAGTGTTAGCCGAAGAGTTGCTGCAGCTGCTGCTTCTGCCGTAATTATTCTGTCTTTTTTATGATCCAAAGTTTGTACTTTGTACAACATCTAAATGGTAGAGAATGACCAGCTGGCTTATGATATGTTTGGTGGTATATAGGCGGAAAATGCAGCTGCTGCTGGCGAAAGCAGTTTCAGATCTTTCATGCTCGCTGTGCAACGTTGTGGAAGCAGTGTGGCTATTTTGCAGCAAGTGGGTTGGTTTGAACTGTAATTAGATTTTTTTTTATGCTTCTTGAAACACTCAATTGCAACTAAAGTCTTGCTTTTCTTCAGTATTTTGTGAACTCCTTATCGCGGCTTTTGCTTCCTGTGGATGGTGCTCATGCTGCTTCCAGTGAAGAAATGGCAACAGCTATGTCGCGTGCAGAGAATGTTGCCTGTAAGGGACTTCAACAGTGCATTGAAACTGTCATGGCTGAGGTTGGTGCTTCATAATATCTGCTCTGCTGTATAGGACTATAGGCTTGATATGTGGTATATGTGGACACCTTATCTTCCCTAGGCAAAAGATCCTATTGATCACTTTTACCAACTATTTTAAATTTTCCTGTTCTTGTGTATGTGCTCTCGACCTCCACTTCCAACCAAGAGGTTCTGAGTTCGAGTCACCCCAAGAGCAAGGTGGGGAATTCTTGGAGGAAGGATGCCGAGGGTCTATCGGAAACAGCCTCTCTACCCCAGGGTAGGGGTAAGGTCTGCGTACACACTACCCTCCCCAGACCCCACTAGTGAGATTATACTGGGTTGTTGTTGTTTTGTGTATGTGCTCTCGAACCAAGCATTTTATTTGATACTGTGTTTCCCCTTCTTTGACTGTTATCAGGTGGAAAGGCTACTGTCAACCGAGCAAAAAGCAACAGATTATCGATCACCTGATGATGGCATTATCCCCGACCATCGGCCAACAAGTGCTTGTGCATGGTGAAGCTTCATATATATTAGTTACAAGATGCATATATTTAATTTCCTCATTTATCATATGCTGATAATTCTCGATTGACCAGTGTTGTTGCATATCTTTCTCGTGTGCTTGAGTCGGCATTCACTGGATTGGAAGGGCTTAACAAACAAGCGTTCCTGACTGAATTGGTATGCTAATATTCTTCTTGCTTCTAATGCTCTTATTTTTTTCCAACCCCTTGATGTTCAAACTATTCTCTTAATCATCTATCAAGTAAAATTATGTTCTTGAGATTGCCCGGTCCAATGATGTTTCTAGACGTATGGCAATTGATCCTTGCCCCAAATCCCAATCGGCTTTTTTTGTAGTTTCAAGGAATTCTGTTTTTGGAAATTGTTCAGTAGCTCTTTTGAATTGGCATAATCTACTTTAATGGCATTACACATGACCTAGCTTGTAGCTCTCAGATTCACCAATTAGCGGAACCGAGTAAATTGATCTGCTAAGTAGATATGCAGGGTTGGTTTGTGCCTCCATACATTTGTTATATGAATGCTGGGATGAAATTAAGATTTTGGCTCCCTGCATCCCTTTTAGTTCTATGTGTTTCTGTTGAGTCTGACAATTAACCCATCTTTAAATTATCTGCAACTGTTTTTGATGCTGTATTTAGTAGTCTTTGTATCAGACTTTCTAGTATTGACGCTGTGTTTTTCTATGTTTTAAATCTGTTATAGGGGAATCGCTTGCACAAAGCATTGCTTAACCATTGGCAAAAGCTCACTTTTAATCCTAGGTAATTCCTTTCTCTTGTGCATTTAGTGTTGCTTGGGTTGTAGAATTATGGGTGCAAAAAGAAACTATAGAGACTTCCTCTCATTGACGTGTTGAACCTGTAATCATGGATTAACGAAATTCAGAGATCATAATTAATAATTAAGATAAAGCTTTATTGTTGTTGTTGTTGTATGTAAATATTTCATAGTTAAATCGGCTTTGGGAGCCAAATAAAAGGTTAACCATGATATAATTAGGCAATGTAATGTAATCAGGCACATATCTTTATGCAAGAGGAATGAATTGTGGTGAATCAAGATTGATCCCCAGAAATTGTGATAAAATAAAGAAGACTAGAGAAAAAAGAAAAAAGAAGGCCAAAAAATAATCAAAGATTCTTCTGATGATAGTGTAGCGAAAGAGAAGGGTGATGTTGATGTTCTTTTTGTGCCAATTCATAGCACAGTTCAAATTACGATTTGCATTTGCTCAAAGCTGCTTCATCTACTTATCATGTTACTTCTAATTGACATAATTTCTCTCTGGCTTGTGCAGTGGAGGATTGCGTTTGAAGCGTGATATAACAGAATATGGGGAGTTTGTTCGTAGTTTCAATGCCCCTCAGATTGATGAGAAATTTGAACAGCTCGGGATGTAAGTAGCAAGTGTTCTGAAAATTGTAGGCCTTATACTAAATATATTCTCCCCTAATGTTTCCTGTTTTAACTTTTGCTTCAGCATCGCAAATGTGTTTATTGTTGCTCCTGAAAGTCTTGGCCCACTGTTTGAGGGAACTCCAAGCATTAAGAAAGATGCTCAGAGGTAACTAAAATACATATTCTTGTGCACTGTGTGCAGAAATCTACATTGTGCTTCCTGCAGATTCTCACGTGATTACTTCTATAATATATGTTCTTTGTCGCCCACAAGGGGTGGGTGATTGGTTTCCGACACGGAGACCTGAGATCGATTCCCCTCACCACTAACCCCCTCAGTCAAAGCTCGTCGCTCCGGGCTTGCTTAGTGTCGTTTACATCTCTTGTGTGGTTTGCGAGCTATTGCATAGTGAGCAGGTTACCCAGTGCACATCCGCAAGGGGTTGCTAAGTTGGTTGGGGGAGTGGTGTCCCACATGGGAGACCTGGGATCGATTCCTCTCACCAGCAACCTCCTCAGTCAGAGCTCGTCGCATTGCCTAGTGCGGTTTAAATCTTCTATGTGGTTTGCGAGCTATTGCATAGTGAGCAGGTTACCCAGTGCACACTCGAAAGGTAGCGGCTACGGGTTTCCCGGAGTTTTCCAAAAAAGAAAAAAGATCTGCTCTTTGTCATGTTATGCATGTGTTTAAGTGAAATGTCCACCACAGTTTTTAATAACCAAAATTCTGTTTTATTAGTACTCCTAGTAAACACTAAAAAGGTTGAATGACTTCTATTCCGTTATGCTTGTCAGCCTGTACAAGTTCGCATAAGGAACAGTTTTTTGAGCTCTTTTTTACTCTATTTCTAGCCTGTTTTTCATCCTAGGATAACATTTCTTGTGTCTGCAAACTCAGGTTTATTCAACTTCGCGACGATTACAAGAGTGCAAAACTTGCGTCAAGGCTCAGCTCCTTGTGGCATTAGCTTTAGTTAGATCAGAAATTGCATTCTGAAGTCAAGACATCCTACTGCTGGTAGCATAGATAGAGTTGACGATTATATGGCAAGGCTCGTCCATCTAATACTGGAACTTTTATTCCTGAGCTAGAAGATTTGGGGAAGTTTTGCTAATTTAGAGGTAGTTCATTGGTCCTAGTTCTAAGTGATATGTGTGGCAATATTTTAATGCCCTTTGGACAAGTGTTTTAGCCCTTCTAGAAGGTTATTATTAGTGGCAAAAGAAGACTAAAAAGTGGTAAATGTTCAGCCACGTTTTTGCCATGCAAAATCCAAGTTTCATGCAATTACAACTATAAATAGGCTCTCACTTGACAAGGAAATGACCATTAGCAAAAAAACATCACTACTCCCCTTTCCTTTCACGCCTACCTTCTTCTTTTGTTGTCCAATATTAAACATTAGTTGTTTCCTTTCTTATTTACTTTTTCTACTTGCTAGCTGGATTTGTAATATTTAATTTTGTTGATTCCTGTATCCTCTAAATAAAATAGAGGTAAGCTTGTTTAATTGGAGAAACATTTTACACAGCTGAAATAGTTTCTTAGGACAGTACCCAACACGACTCAAGCTAATTCGTGTAACTGCTTACAGAGAATATTGAAATAGTGTTATTGAAATTTTTGCTTTCAATTACTACAATCTAAGAAACTATGGCAAATAACATTGATGCTGAAAATACTACTGATACTGCCAATATTGGCATTACGTCCGTTGCTCCAGCCCCAGTTGCACTACCATATGCCAAGCCATTTCCAGATGTGTCAAATATCGAATTTTTCGCCAATGAAAATTTCAAGCATTGGCAAGAACGTATTTTCTCACTGCTTGATGTCCATGGTGTTTCACATGCACTGTTACATCCACAACCTAGTGCAAACGCTGATAATAAAATAGTGGAATCATGGCAACACGCCAACAAGGTATGCTGTCATACCATATTGCAAACTATTTCTAATGAACTGTTTGACGTGTATTGCAGTTATAAAGAAGCAAAAGCTATATGGGAAGCCTTAATTAAAAAATTTGCTACTGAAGATGCTACAAAACAAAAATTTGTAGTAGGAAAATTTTATCAGTGGCAGATGAGAGATGATAAAGAGATGAACGTATAAATCAATGAATTTCAAAAATTGTTAGAAGACTTGAAGGCCGAGGGAATGTCTTTACCAGAAAGTTTGCTGCTGGAGTGCTAATTGAGAAGCTGCCTGACTCATGGAGTGACTACAAAAATAACTTAAAGCACAAACAGAAAAATTTCACCATTGAGGAAATTGTGACCCACATCCTAATTAAAGATTCCAATAGAAAAGAATTTGCCAAAGCTAGGATGACCGCTCTTAAAGCAAACTTAGTGCAAAGCAGCAAGAACAATCGCAAAAGGTACGAGAATAAGTCTTAAGGTTGCAAGCCTAAAAATCCTAACCTTAAAAGAAAAAAAGGCTCTTGTTTTGTTTGTGGAAAACCGGGCCATCATGCCTCACAGTGCAGGTACAAATCAGGAAATGACAAAGGAAAAACTAAATACTCCTAAGGCTAACTTAGCTGAAGGAGGTGATATTATTGCATCTGCCATTTCTCAAGTAAACATTGCAGCACATGCAAAAGAATGAGTGATAGACTCTGGGGCTACTCGGCACATTTGTGCAAATCGAGAAGCATTTTCCTCTTATACTCCTCTAGAGGATGATAGAGAAGAGGTCTACCTTGGAGACTCAAGTACTACCAAAGTCTTGGGCAAGGGTAAAGTTCTCCTGAAACTCACTTCGGGAAAACCTTTAGCCCTTATTGATGTATTGCATGTTCCTACTATGAGGGCAAACTTGATCTCTGTATCCTTGTTGGGAAGAGCCGGAGTGAAAGTGTCATTTGAATCTGATAAGACTATAATGACAATAAATAATGTATTTGTGGGAAAGGGCTATTATAATCAAGGACTCTTTGTACTTAATATTTCTGATGTTATCAATGGAAATGTATCTACTTCTACGTATATGGTTTAATCTATTTCTCTATGACATGCTAGACTAGGACATGTTAATGTCACATATATAAAGAAAATGCAGTCACTAGGATTAATATCTAGTTTAGACTCAAATAATATTAACAAGTGTGAAATATGTGTTGAAGCTAAAAGTACTAGACTTATTTTTTCGTAAATAGAGAAACTGAATTGTTATCTTTAATTCACACTGATTTAGGCGGACTTGAAGCAGACTATGACTAGAGGTGGTAAAAGATATTATGTGACTTTTATTGATGATTTTTCTAGATATACTAAATTGTATTTGCTTAGGAACAAAGATGATGCATTTAATGCTTTTATTTCTTATAATACTGATGTTGAAAATCAACTTAGTAAAAAAATCAAGAGAATTAGATTAGATAAAGGTGGAGAATATTTATCTTTAAATAAATTTTGTGAAAATAATGGAATTATTCATGAAGTAACTCCGCCTTATTCACCTGAGTCGAATGGAGTAGCTGAAAGAAAAAATAGAACATTGAAAGAAATGATGAACTCTATGTTAGTTAGTTCTAATGCTCCTGATAACTTGTGGGGTGAAGCTATTTTATCTGCATGTCACTTATAAAATAGAATACCATATAGAAAACATGCAAAACTCCTTATGAATTATGGAAGGGTTATAAACCTAATTTGAAATATTTAAAAGTGTGGGGGTGCCTTGCTAAAGTTCTTTTGCCTGAACCTAAAAAGAGAAAAATAGGTTCTAAAACTGCCGATTGCATGTTTATTGGATATGTTGAACATAGTGCTGCATATAGATTTATTATTTTAAAAAGTGATGTGCTTGATTGCAATAGTATAATTGAGACAAAGAATGCAAAATTCTTTGAGCATATTTTTCCACTATCTGATAAAATTTATAATATACCTGTTGAAACAAATAATGAAATTACCTCTAATGAGGAATTGTGAAGGAGTAAAAGGCCTAGGAAATAATATTTTTCATATGGAAATAATTTTCAAACTTTTCTTGTCGATAATGAACCATCAAATTATTTTGAATCTATATCTTCTTCTGATGCTAAATATTAGAAAGAGACAATAAAAGTTGAAATTGATTTTATTAAGAAAAATAATACATGGATTTTAACTGATTTACCTCCTGGTGCAAAGCCTATTGGTTGTAAATGGATTTTCAAAAGAAAATTTAATCCTGATGGATCTTTAGATAAATATAAAGCTCAGTTAGTAGCAAAAGGTTCTTCTCAAAAACAAAATATAGATTATTTTGATACATTTGCACGAGTGACTAGAATTTCTTCTATTCGAATTTTAATTGCCTTAGCTTTAATCCGTAAGCTTTTTATCCACCAAATGGATGTGAAAACTGCTTTTCTAAATGGTGATTTAGAAGAAGAGATTTATATGGTTCAACCTGAAGGCTGTGTCATTCCTGGACTAGAAAATAAAGTTTGTAAATTAATTAAATCTCTTTATAGCCTTAAACAAGCTCCTAAGCAGTGGTATGAGAAATTTGAATAAGTCTTACTGAGAGACAATTTTTCTTCAGTTGAGGTGGATAAATGTGTTTATACTAAAGTGGTAGACAATGATTATGTGATAATATATCTGTATGTTGATGACATGCTTATATTTTGTACAAGTTTAAATATTGTACAAAGTAATAAATTATTTTTATCTGCTAATTTTGATATGAAAGATCTGGGTGAAGTAAATATGATATTGGGAGTTAAAGTTATAAGGAGTAAATATGACATAATATTGTCTCAAGAACATTATGTTGAGAGACTTCTTAAGAAGTTTGAATATTTTAATGTCACATCTGTGAGCACTCCTTTTGATGCTAACTCTAAGTTGAAAAAGAATAATGGGGACCTAGTTGCTCAGTCTAAATATGCTCAAATTATTGGGAGTCTGATGTATTTAATGAATTTTACAAGACCTGATATAGCCTATGCAGTATGCAGACTGAGCAGATATACTCATAATCCCAACAGAGAGCATTGGTCTGCATTAGATAGACTAATGAAATATTTGAGAGGAACCATGAATTATGGTATCCTATATTGTGGATTTCCTTCTACTTTAGAAGGGTACAGTGATGCAAACTGGATCTCTAATTCAGATGAGACAAAATCCACGAGTGAATATGTATTCACCCTTGGTGGTGGTGCAATATCTTGAAAACAGCTAAACAGACGATCATTGCTAGATTGACTATGGAATCAGAGTTTGTAGCTCTAGAGTTAGCTGGTTTTGAGGCTAAGTGGCTAAGAAACTTCTTAGTTAATATCCCTTTAATAAAGGACGTATTGCCTCATGTGTCTATACATTGTGATTACCAGGCAACAATAGATATAGCAAAGAATAAATCTTATAATTGTAAAAGTAGACACATTAAATTGAGACATGATGTCATAAAACAGTTGTTGAGAGATGGAATAATTTTCATTGACTATGTGAAGTCAGAGATAAATTTGGCTGATCCTCTGACTAAACTCATAGGAAGAAAATTAATTCTTCAAACCTCAAAAGAGATGGGGTTAATGCCGACATGTTGTCAATAGAAATGGTAACCCAACCTATGTGATTAGAGATCCCATGAAGTGGGTTCATATGGGTAATAACAAGTCGATATTGGAACTGAACCACTAAAAGAGAGTGTTTGACTGCTACTAATTGAGAGGCTGATTTATAACTATTAATGAAATTCATAGACCTTATGAATGGTGTATTTAAAAGCAGTATACACTTGATGAATTCACCTATATGAGAGTGGAGTGGGCCGCTCCTATGAGATTTTGGTCAAATCTTTAGAGCTCTCATGAATCACCAGGCATGCGCATGGCCTAGTGGCGGAAAACCGCGTTGAACAACAAAATATTGAGGGTCGAAGTGTGATTGATAAAATCTCTGACTTAAAATGAGAGTTATTGGTTCATAGAAATATTAAATTTCACCAGTAATTCTGTGAGTTAAATTTTTATTGATTTAAGTTTGGTTCATATTCTAGAAGACACCAAACCTATTACATTTAGACCATACAAATCCAGCAAGTTTATTTCAAAAGACCTTTAAATAGTGGGGAACTGTGGCAATATTTTAATGCCCTTTGGATAAGTGTTTTAGCCCTTCTAGAAGGTTATGATTAGTGGCAAAAGAAGATTAAAAAGTGGCAAATGTTCAGCCACGTTTTTGCCATGCAAAATTCAAGCTTCATGCAATTACAACTATAAATAGGCTGTCACTTGCCAAGGAAGTGACCATCAGCAAAAAAACATCATTCCTCTCCTTTCCTTTCACGCCTACCTTCTTCTTTTGTTGTCCAATATTAAACATTAATTGTTTCCTTTCTTATTTACTTTTTCTACTTGCTAGTAGGGTTTGTAATATTTAATTTTGCTGATTCATGTATCCTCTAAATAAAATAGAGGTAAGCTAGTTTAATCCTGAAGAAATATTTTGCACTGCTGAAATAATTTTTTAGGATAGTACCCAGCACGACTCACGCTAATTCGTGTAACTGCTTACAAAGAATATTGAAATAGTGTTATTGAAATTTTTGCTCTCAATTACTACAATATGAACCCTCTTTCCTGGATTAGTTTTGGTGATTTTTCACTCTCCCATTGTTGTTTATGTTTTTCAAACCTGCAAAAGTTTTTCCTGCTAATTGATTTTTCTAGATGTGCTTGTTGCTATATTCTTAATAATTGACGATAAAGATATCAGTTTTGTTGGTATAGATTAGATTGGCTAATCTTGTTTTTTTGTAGCCGAAATCCCGATGCATAGTTCAAAATTTGATGGATAATGGATCCGCCCCTCTACCCTTCTTCACTTGGATAACATTTTTTTTTTGGAAAATCATGAATGAAAAGTTTTTATATTAAGAGGCATATTTTTTCCCTATGTGGAAACTTTTGGCACTTAGCACCTGACCAACTAGTTACTTTATCTTTTTCACATTGCAAACCATTATGTTAAATGGTTTTTTAATCAAATTCAATAAAATAATGACATATTTATATTGGAAAAAATTGTATTTATGTATAAAGGTGACGTGTCAAGACACGCATACTGGTCAAATGGTCAAAGAATTACAATTAGCCAAGAGGCACGAGCAGCAACGGAAACGAGCAAAGGCAAAGGAAGAGGCACAGGAGGTTATTCGAAGGATTCAGTGCCCGTACCTATTTAAGTCATTTATATCCAAGAATCAAAAGGAATGGATCTGACGATAGAAAAGAGTGCAGATACGGTATTTAATAGGCATTAAATGTTGAATACGTTAGAGAATTTGTATTAAATATTATGATTATGTAACGTAGCATTTAATGTCTTTAATTATTCATAATAGCCTCATTATGATTTGGGAAAAACGCATATCTCCAAGATATCTATAAAAGGGAGATATCTGATCAATTGTAAGGACACGAAATACTATTGGAATATACTTTGGTTTACTTGTTTTTCTCCTGATTATATTCTTGCTACCCAAATTACTCTCTTTTACATATTCTTTCGATTATTAGTAACCCGTGTTCTTCTAAATTCTAGCTTTGACTAAAATTCCATTTTTGGTTAAACAAATTGGTTCCGTTACCGAAAATCTGATAATCTATTTTCTTTTCGTTTAACTTTCCTTGTTGCATCAACTATGTCGAACAACAATGACAATATTCAAGAAAACCAAGACCATACAAACCAACAACTTCAGAGAGACCCTCAGGATAATAACACACTGATTATTTCTCCACGAGGCTCTCCTCGGCGATTTCGTGAAGGAACTCCTGAGGGATCTCATACAGATGGACAGGCTCAATTCGAAAATGTTGAAGCTATGTATAAGGCTTTGCAAAAACTTATTACCGCACAGGTCAATAAAGTCGTTCAGGCCTTGGTTAGCCAGTTACCTGCTGCACCACCCACACCTACTCCAAATAACAACACTCTAGAGAACCCTCGTCCCGGGCTTGTTAATTCAGGAAGCGGTGGAACTCCCAGTGAATCGCAAGAGGGAGAACCAGGTAATTTAGTTAATTCAGATAACATTGCAGAAACAGCTCAAGGAGCAAAGTGACCGCATAGAGCAAATACCCGGGGTGCCGCCCGTAATCAAAGGGGTAGATATGGATAAATATTCTCAACAACCTTGGAAGCCAAATGCTGCTCCCCTTCCAATTCCAAAGAAATTCAAAATGCCTGATATTCCAAAATACAATGGAACAACAGACCCACGAGATCACGTGATTACATTCACAATAGGCGTAAAAGGCAACGATTTGACTAAGTAGGAGATTGAATCAGTATTAGTCAAAAAATTCGGTGAAACACTCACCAAGGGTGCATTAACATGGTATTCTCTTTTACCCGAAAATTCTATAAACTCTTTTGCTGAGCTTGCAGATTCTTTCATTAAACCACACTCGGGAGCTCAAAAAGTCGAAAAAAGAATGGAAGATATTTTCAAGATCAAGCAAGGGAACTCAGAATTGCTTAGAGAATTCGTGGATAGGTTCCGACGTGAAAGAATGACCTTACCCCGTGTACCTGATAATTGGGCAGCTATAGCTTTCACAAGCAACTTGAATGAGAAAATCTCGGAAGCTACGAGGAAACTCAAGGAAAACCTTCGTGAATTCCCAGATACAACGTGGAATGATGTTTATAACAGGTATAGAACGAAGCTGAGGATCGAAGAAGATACTGTTCTGCAATTTCAAAAAAGAAGAAAATGTAAGTTCAAGACGTGCGGAGACCGAAACAAATTTGGTAAAAACAGGTACGAGCCGTATATGGGACCTGTGGGAAAGGACTCACGATCAAAGCAGGACAATCAAAGGTACGATCACAGATCAAGAAATAGAGAATCAGGTTCTTCATCAAGATTCAGGAACGAGCGAAACAACTATGAGTCACGAGATGATGATAGAAATTTAAAAGCGAGATTCGGTGGTTACAACTTCAACGTCAGCACTCTGAGCACGTGGCTGTTTTGAGAAGCATGGGGGATAAGGTTCGATGGCCAAAGGAAATGAGATCGAATCCAAACAGGCACAACCCTGATCATTGGTGCGAGTTTCATAATGACCACAGACATAAAATAGCAGATTGCAGATTTTTACAAAGTGAAGT
This sequence comes from Nicotiana sylvestris, assembly GCF_000393655.2. Lineage (NCBI taxonomy): Eukaryota > Viridiplantae > Streptophyta > Magnoliopsida > Solanales > Solanaceae > Nicotiana > Nicotiana sylvestris. Next base: position 6,643,250 of record NC_091059.1, read on the forward strand.
TGATCATTTATTAAAACAAGGATATCTTACTAAGTTGTTCAGTAAGAAAGGCAATCAAGCTTACATGAAGAACAGACAGGAGCCTCCAAAACCACCTTCCCCAAAAGAACTGTCAACGTTATGAGTGGGGGTGAAGACATCAATGGTATATCATATACTGCAGCTAGCAAAATTTCCAAAGTGAAAATTACCCAAGGAAAATGGGTGCGGCATGTCTTAGAGGAAGACAACATTACATTCAATGATGCAGATGCAGATGTCGTATTAACCCCTCATAACAATGCACTGGTAATATCTTTAATTGTATATGATACTAATGTAAAACGAGTTTTGATTGATCCAGGTAGTTCCGTGAATATTATTTTGCTAAGAGTATTACGTGAGATGCAACCTGAAGATAGAGTAATACCAAAGGCGCATACTCTATCTGGATTTGATAATTCCAGTGTTGTCACGAAAGGAGAGGTAACACTTACCACATTTACTGAAGGAGTCATCAAAGATACAAAGTTCCAGGTAGTAGACATGGAGATGGCTTACAACATAATTCTTGGGAGACCATGGATCCACGAAATGGATGTTGTTCCTTCAACCTTGCATCAGGTTATTAAATTTCCATCGCCACGGGGAATCTGTCAAATTCGTGGAGATCAACATACATCCAGGGCTATCAACTCCATTGCAGATACAAGCATGAGAAGTGAAGGTAAATAGCAATCACAGAAGGCAGTTGAGGACACCACAACACAAACCTCAACTGAACAAGGGCAAACAAATGTAGATTCAAGGCCTGATACCATTCAAGAACTAGAAGAGAATGAAAATATCAAAACAACAATAGAGGAATTATAGCCTATCGTGTTATTTGCTCAATGGCCTGATAAGAAAGTCTACGTTGGGGCCAATCTTAGCCAAGGTATGAGAGGTAAGTTAATTGAATTTCTGAAAAATAACGTGGATTGCTTTGCTTGGTCCCACTATGACATGACAGGCATACCACCAGAGGTGATGACTCATAAACTAAATGAAGATCCATCATACCCTCCTGTTAAACAAAAGAAAAGAAAGCAAGGAACTTTCAAGAATCAGATGATTCAAGAAAAAGTCCAAAAATTGCTTACAATCGGTTCCATTCATGAGGTAAAGTATCCTAACTGGTTAGCTAATACTGTTGTGGTTCCAAAGAAGAACGGTAAAGGGCGGGTTTGTGTAGATTACACACATCTTAATAAAGCCTGCCCTAAAGATTCTTTTCTACTACCACACATAGATCAATTGATTGATGCAACTGCAGGTCATGAGCTATTAAGTTTTTTAGATGCATATTCAGGTTATAATCAGATTAAAATGGATCCGGGAGATAAAGAAAAAACTTCATTCATAACAGACAGGGGGACTTACTGTTATAAAGTAATGCCCTTTGGTCTAAAGAATGCAGGTGCAACGTATTAGAGGTTAGTTACCAAAATGTTTCAAGAGCATTTAGGAAAAACTATGGAAGTATATATAGATGATATGCTTGTTAAAACTCAGTATTCAAAAGATCACATATCACACTTATCTGACACTTTTTCAATTTTGCGCAAATTTAATATGAAGTTAAATCCTGAGAAATGTGCATTTGGCGTTGCATCAGGTAAGTTTTTGGGTTTTCTTGTTTCTAACCGTGGTATTGAAGTGAATCCTGCACAGATTAAGGCCATTGAAGAAATCCCCGATATACTTTCAAACAAGAAAGAAGTTCAAAGATTAACAGGGAGAATTGCAGCCTTGGGAAGATTCATTTCAAAATCATCAGAGAAGTGTTTTAAATTCTTCTCAGCCCTTAAAAAGCAGGATCATTTTGAATGGAATGAGGAATGTCAACAGGCACTCAGGAATTTGAAAATGTACTTATCAAATCCACCTTTGCTGGCAAAACCAAAGGTTGGGGAAAGACTACTCATTTACCTTGCTATTTTAGAAGTAGCGGTAAGCGCTATTTTGGTCCAAGAAGAACAAGGTAAATAATCCCCCATCTATTATGTTAGTAAATCTTTGTTAGATGCGGAGATGCGGTATCCTCAGTTAGAAAAACTTGCACTTGCATTAATCATGGCATCTAGGAAGTTAAGACCTTACTTTCAGTATCATCCTATTGTTGTAGTAACTGCCTACACTTTACGTAATATATTACATAAACATGAGTTATCAGGTAGGTTGGCTAAGTGGGCTATAGAGTTAAGTGAATACGAAATCACGTACCAACCTAGAACTGCTATAAAATCACAAGTATTAGCTGATTTCGTGGTTAATTTTAGCCAAGGGATGCAATTAGAAGCAAAGAAGGAATTACAGGTGTTCAATGGAGCTAACCCAGGAACTTGGACTTTATTCACTGATGGTTCATCTAACGTAAAAGGTGCAGGTTTAGGGATTGTTTTGGTACCACCTACGGGTAAAACCATTCGACTAGCTATTAAATGTCACTCTATAACTAACAATGAAGCGGAGTATGAGGCTGTGATTGCAGGTCTAGAATTGGCACGAGAACTTGGCATAAATCAGATTATAATCAAGAGTGATTCGCAACTCGTGGTTAATCAAATGCTGGGGACTTATACAGATAGGGAAGCAAGGATGCAACAGTACTTAGAAAAGGTACGAGAATTAATAAAGCAATTTTAGACCTGGAAAGTTATACAAATATCAAGGGATGAAAATGTTAAAGCGGACGCCGTAGCTAATCTTGCATATGCAGCTGATGTGGCAAGTGATGCAAACACCTCAGTTATACATTTATTTCATTCAGTTCTCGATCCTGATAAGAATGAGGTAAATTTTAATAATTTAACTTGGGATTGGAGGAACGAGATTGTTGCTTTTTTGCATTATGGTACCGTCCCTGATGATAAGAAAAAAGCTCATGCGCTTCGAAAAAAGGCTGCTCGGTACTGCTTAAAGCTAGGCAATCTATATCGTAAAATGTTCAATGGTCCCTTAGTAAGATGTCTCAGACCTTCGCAAACGGAGTATGTAATGAGAGAAATACACGAGGGACATTGCGGGAATCACGCAGGAGGAAGGTCACTGGTATGAACCTTAATTAGGGCAGGTTATTACTGGCCTAAAATGGAAGAAGAAGCAGAAAGTTTCGTGGCAAAATGTGATAAATGTCAAAGGTACGGTAACAATATGCATAGACCTGCGGAGTTATTACATCCGACCATTGCGCCGTGGCCATTTATGAAATGGGGAATGGATATCGTGGGTCCATTACCACAAACAAAAGGATAGGTAAAGTTTTTGCTTGTTCTCACTGATTATTTTACTAAATGGGTAGAGGCAGGAGCATTCAAACAGGTGCGAGAAAGGAAGTCAAAGATTTTATTTGGCGGAATATCATATGCCGGTTCAGTGTACCAAAGGATATCGTATGTGATAATGGCCCTCAATTTATTGGAGCTCAAATCACGAAATTCTTTCAAAGGTGGCAAATTAAAAGGATTACGTCTACACCTTATCACTCGGTGGGTAATGGGCAAGCAGAATCAACAAACACGGTTATTATCAACAATTTAAAGAAGCGATTGGAGGAATCAAAAGGTAACTAGCCTGAAGTGTTACCTGGAGTTTTATGTGCATATCGCACAACTTCAAAAACAAGCACGGGAGAAACACCGTTTTCATTGGTTTATGGAGCTGCCTTTAATTCCAGTTGAGATAGGAGAATCGAGTACACGATTCAGACAGGCGACACAAGAATCTAATAACGAGGAGATGCGGGTCAATCTAGATTTACTCGAAGGGAGGAGAGAAGTTGCATTAATAAGAATGGCAGCACAAAAGCAAGTCATATAGTGATATTATAACCGAAAAGCACGCCTCAGATTCTTCAAAGTTGGGGACTTCGTGCTTAAAAAGGTTTTTCCATCTACAAAGATAGCTAACACGGGTAAATTAAGTCCAACATGGGAAGGACCCTATAGAGTTCGTGATATTGCAGGAAAGGGAGCATATGAACTGGAGACAATGGATGGCAAGATACTACCTTCACATTGGAATGTTGTTCATTTGAAGAGATACTATTTCTAAGGAATACCCACGGTCAGGTATCACTATTTTAAATTTAATTTTTGAATTGTTACAATTTTACTAACGATTTTAGATGATAGGCAAAAATCTAACCCGTACTAAATGATGAGTCACGACCTGTAAGGCACATGGAATAACCTAAAAATCCTGGACTAGGGTTACAATTATTCTGATAGAAATTCAAATGGGTTAAGCAGTCTTTATCTATAATCGCACCTCCGAGTCCCGTTTGTTTTTCCTTTTCAGGAAAAGGAACAAATGAGAGAAACTATCAAGTGTTCGAGACTTCATACTTCAACACTCAAACACTTGGGGGACTACATAATATACACAGACATGTGTATAAATAAGGCAAAGAAGATTGAGGAAAAAACAATCCTAAAAGAGTTAAGTGCAGAGTAAAAGTTACAAAGTCACGAGATGGAGCCACGAGCTAAGGCCAAAGAAAAACCTCACTATAGTTAGGGTAAAGGCTATGTACTAAAACGGGTTATAAGGAAAAACATCGTGTCTATTATTCTTCTTTTGTAAAAATCTGTTACAAGAAAAATATTTACGAGAAAGTTATAGATGTAATTCAAATACATGTAAAGTTTTATTTGGAACTCGACAAGGTTCAAAAATAAAAACTTGTCAAAGTTATTTCAAAGAAACATGTGTTTCTATTTCTTTTATCGTATGATAATACCATTATGAAGTTGAGACGTCTTCTTCATTAAATGTCGAAATATAAAAGGGCCCTCTTTTATAAAATTCATGTTTAAATTAATTAGTCATGAGGTAAATAGAAGCATTTTCGAAAAACAAAAATGCAAATTATTCTGTAAGTCCTTAAAAATAAAGGCAAGAATAAAGCAAACAGAAGTTTAAGATAATAACATGAAAAACTTCTTAATATGTAAAAAATCTAAGACTAGTTCGAACTTAGTCATAAATTATGAAATTGTTTATACAGATTGCCCCATAAAAGACTTGGGGACTTGTAAATCAACCCTCAAATGAAGCTAAGGGTTTGATTACAATTTTCGAAAATAAAAACAAAACAAAATCATTCAAATGATTAAAACTGGTGACTGAGAAGTTTGTGGAACTGAAGCAGGAGCATCAATAGCAGCGGGCTCAATTTGGGCAGGTGTATCAACAGATGCGGTTTCAACCTGCTTGCAGCAACAGGCTCGATTGGGCTTGAAAGAGTTGGGATACCCGTATCAGCTTCAACATTCACGGGAGCTTCAACCACGGGAGAAGAGAAGTCCTGAGTTACTGAGCTTTTTCAATGGTTTCATTGATCTTAGCTAACTCCGACTCCAGGTTGAAGTTTTCTTGGCCAGCTTCAATTAGGGGATCACGACGTGAATTCAAAAATGCCCAACTTACCTCAACAACAGATTTTTCTTCAAGGATCTCATAATCCTTTTCCCAATCAGCAATCTCATTCTTTAGCTCTTTATTTTCAGCCAAGGCGGAGTTGTAAGAAGCTTGAAGAGAGGCATGGGAGCTCTCCAAATCACGCACTTTATCAGCATAGACTCTAAGGTACTCTTGCTCTCTTGTAAGTCTTCCACATCAAATTTGTGCACTCTCGAATTGTTCCTTCCAATTGATCGCCTCCAACTGAGAATCACGTGTTATCTTCTCCAATAGGGGGATTTTGTTCATCATTTCTGTGCCAATAAGATTGGCCTAAAAAGGTGGGGAAAATAAGAATACCAAAGATAGTCAAATTATAAAGCAAAAAAGGAAGAGAAGGAAAATACCTTCAAAGTAGCATGCACGATATCATTTATTAAAGTCAGGGAACTATGACTCTCCAACTTGGCTTTTCAATTGGGCCAATTAAAGGCTCCAACCATACATCTGCCTGACCTGACTTTCTCAAAAGGCTGCTCTCAGCAGGAACTTCAATAATTACCCTCCTCATAGCGGCACTTCTACTTGAAGAGCCCACTTCCGTATGATGAATGATAGGAGGAATTGTCAAAGGAGGGGCAGTAGAAGAGGTGAAAACAGTAGAGGAAGGAACAGAAATAGCTGGGGCTGGTAAGGAAGGAATCACAGGCACGGGATTTGAAAAAGAAGATACGGGTATTTCATCTAAAACAGGCCCTAAACCTTCACGGCCAAATCCACTGATAAAAAGTTGATCAATAGACTCGCGAGTATCATGGGGAGTGACATCATCGTCAGGAATTATTACTGGGTTTCAACAGGTTCGGTAAGAGAAACAGAAAGACGAGGGAAAACTTCAGCTTCGTCATCAGAGACGATGCGTCTCCTAGCTCGAGTCCTAGTCACCAGGGAGCCCCCATCTTCCTCTTCTTTAGAGTCTTCTTCTTCAACAGCTTTCCTTTTCGCAGAAGAAGAACCCAAGACTATTTCTCGGGCTCTTTCTAAAGAGATACGGGTTCCCGAAGGAGTACGGGGTCCCGAAGAGACACGAGAGGCCGCAACTGCTTCTGCAGTAACTCCTCAAATAGCAAATCCTGATAAAAAGAAGGATGGAAGTTAGAACAATAAAGGAAAATATAGGCTTGAAAGAACAAAATATAAACTCTTACCATGAGTCTTTACTTTCCAACCGAAATGGTTAGAAAGTATTTTCCAAGACCTACCATCCATTGGTGCGGTCTTCAGCAATTTATCTACCCAACCACGGAAATCGGGAACATCCTCCACAACTCCCATGGTTACTAAAAAAAGAAGCAAAATTAGAGAAATTGATAAACTTGAAGGGAAAAGATACGAGAAGGATAAAAGACTCACGTGCAAAATTTCACTTCTCAGGGAAGGGAACGTCATCCTCACCCACTAAGCCAACAGTGGGGGTAGCAACAAACTAGGCATACCATCCACGGTCCTTGTCATCTTCAGGGCTCACCAAAACCCTCTTGCTCATGGCTACTAGTGTAAAAACACCATTGCGAAAAAGCCTAGGAGAGTAAAGATAAATCAGGTGAGGGAAAGTAAAAGGAACTTCAACTTTAGTAGTTAAATGCCTTAAACAGGCAACAACCCTCCATATGATTGGGCCAATTTGACCCAAACAGACATTGAAGAAACGGAAAAATTCAAGAATGACTGGGTCAATAGCTGGTTTGAACCCTAAAGTGAAAGGGTATGTGTAAACAAAAGAGAACCCAGTCAAATAAGAAGTAACTCTCTGATTTGGATTAGGGATAATAATGGGAAAATCGTTACTCCAATGGCAGTCTTTATGAACTACAAGAGTCAAAACTTCTGTAATTTGAGTGAGGAAGCATCAGCACGATCTAAAGCGGAAACCTGATTTCTAAGAGATTCTCTATCATGGTAAAAAGATAGTTCTGTAGGGACTATCGCCTTTACTAAAGGCTCACGTAATGGTTCAGAAGGTTCTTTATCCCTAGAAGAAGATTTGTGAGAAAGGGAACCTCTAGTTCTAGAAGAAGGACCAGAACTAGGAGAAGGCATAGACGAACCACCACGAGTAGATCCTAAGCTACGAAGCCTACCTCCCCTTCTATGCCTAATGGGGGCATTGGGGAAGGTATCAACAATGGGAACTCTACTAGGGTTAGGATTTGGTGAAGACATAGCGAAGAAGAATGATGTGAGGAAGAAGTAAACAGAGATTTGGAGAATTAAGTATTCAATAAGCTTTATGTGGTAAAAGACAAGGAAAGAAGTTATATTTATATCGATAAGCAACCGCCAAAGGTAAAAATGCAGTGATGGAAGGACCATAATAATGACAACTGGCACTTCGTGAATAGTGGAGCCATAAAAAAACCTTGAAAAAGGCTGCAAAACTGCAGAATCAATGGAAAAATGACACGTGTACGGAGCATTAAATGGAAGCGACAATTGAAGAGTCAATTTTGTCATAGCATTAATGGTGACAAAAATTCTCTTTTAATGAAATCCACTTCCCAAATATTCAACTGATGAATAAATGAAAAGTGGGGGGACTATCTGTATTGGGAAAAATTATATTTATGTATAAAGGTGACGTGTCAAGACACGTGGACTGGTCAAATGGTCAAAGAATTACAATTAGCCAAGAGGCACGAGCAGCAACGGAAACGAGCAAAGGCAAAGGAAGAGGCACGAGTAGTTATTCGAAGGATTCAGTGCCCGTACCTATTTAAGTCATTTATATCCAAGAATCAAAAGGAATGGATCTGACGATAGAAAAGAGTGCAGATACGGTATTTAATAGGCATTAAATGCTGAATACGTTAGAGAATTTGTATTGAATATAATGATTATGTAACGTAGCATTCAATGTCTTTAATTATTCATAATAGCCTCATTATGATTTGGGCAAAACGCATATCTCCAAGATATCTATAAAAGGGAGATATCTGATCAATTGTAAGGACACGAAATACTATTGGAATATACTTTGGTTTACTTGTTTTTCTCCTGATTATATTCGTGCTACCCAAATTACTCTCTTTTACATATTCTTTCGATTATCAGTAACCTGTGTTCTTCTAAATTCTAGCTTTGACTAAAATTTCATTTTTTGGTTAAACAATATTCGCCAATTTACTTTTAATAACATTGCAGGTCAAAACATATCTGGTTTGTTGGGATGGAAAAAATAGTTAGCGATTCCCAAACAGGATTAGACCAATTATTTTTTGTTTTTAGATTAGTAGATGTTCTCCCGTTAAGTGCCGGCAAAACTCGGGTGGAAAGAGGGGGGGGGGGGGGGGGAGAGAAATCGAACTTTACACATAGCGAACTCTCAAAACTCAGAGGTTTAAAGGTACAATCTTTTTGTTTGTTTTCTTAAACCGCAATAGTCAAAATAGACAGACGCCTATTTTCTTGCAAATTCTAAATGAATTTAATTTTGGGAAATTATCAGTTATGTCAGTTCATAAGTAAATTAGTACAAAAATTAGTTATTTCATAAAATATTACCAATATTAATCAAATGTACCAATATTAGCCAATTAGCTATTAGTAGCCAAGAAAATATCAAATTTTTGCTTTCTTTTGAGTGGATGTTGTTGGAATAGATTGGGTACATATTAAGAAGTTAGAATCTCAGTTTTGGGATGATTTGGTGGAGTTTGAGGTGGTTTGAATTGAAAATTCGAAATAGAAGATGAACATGGAAAAAGATAATATGTGTAACACACATATCATTTGTGTATCACATATGTATCAAATGTGTATAACATGTATATTCGTGTGTGAGATACACGCGTAATATATGTTTGATATATCTGTTGCAGAATAATTTTTTTAAACTCGATATTAACTACGTATTTTGATAGTAAACTAGTTCAAATCACCTCCAATCTTGCAAAAATTTTGCATAATGCCTCGTCTATATGTTTTCAACAAATTTTAACCATACTCATTGAAAAAAAAATCTTTTTGCCTAATTTTTTTCAATATTGTATTTCAAATTTTTTGCTATTTTGGGTAGCATGGTTAAAATGGTTAGTTGATGATAAATAATATCCTTTTTTCGTACATTTTCGTAAGATTTCCTTTAATTTTTCTAAGAAGATATCGAGTTAAGAAGAAACTAATGTATGCAGAGTATACCAAGTATAGAGCGCATAAAATAAAGCGGCATCAGATATAACTAATAAATCTCGTAAAATTTTGTAGCCAATTGTCACTGCGAAATTTTCTGTTACTTGGATTGGTTACCTTTGTAACCTTCACGAGAAATTTTCAAAAATCACTATGTTTTAGTGATTATTAGCTTACTATAGTTACTATTTACTAAATTATTTTCTATAGCTATATTTTAACTTGTTATAGAGTGTATTCGATGTATTTAAATGTATTCATGAATACAATAGGAAAAGTCGGCGAAAAAAAGGGAATTACAGCTAACGTATAGACTGTATTCATATGTATTCGTGAATACAATAACGGAAATTTGCGAAAAAAAGATCTTTAGCTATTTAAAAACGGTAATTGAATCAATTAACGCGATAGACTCCTAATATAACTCAACAAACTCAATTATAACACACAAAATCTATATTTCCAGCTATAGAAAAGATTCTCAATCGAAAAACACCCCAAAAACAGAGCAATCTTCAGAGATTCAATCCATCCTTTCTTTTCTTAGTGGTATCTTTACTAAAATATTTTTTAGTGGTATCTTTACAAATAGATTTATATATTGAAATTATATAATTATATTGAATAGAGTTAAATACATTGAATACATGAAGTATAACAGGTCATCTATAGTCAAAAACATATGAATACATACTGCAGATACATTTGAACACATATGTACATCTGAATACATAAATTATATTAATTAAAAAACATATGAATACATTCTACAATACGTAGAATACATACTGTTGAATATATATTGCTGAACAAAACAGTGAAACAAAGTGAAGCTTTGAAATTATATAATTACATTGAATACAGTTAAATACAATGAATATGTTGACAAAGTAGAAAAAACTAAAGACAATGAATACAATGAAATACATGAAATACATTGAAAAATAATGAAAAAAAGGTAATAGACTCCTCAAGTTCCTCAGTCCCAAACTCCGTCCTCAATCCATCGATATCCAGGCCGCCGCCATATGGGGCATCGCCACCGTTACCGGCGCCCTCTGAGTCGTACAGGTAGTGAATCTCTCATTTCTGCTTTGAAAATTTTGAGATCTGCGCTTGTATTTCTCCAGATCTTTGTTTCTCCTTTATCTTGTTTTCCCCAGATCTTTGTTTCTACTAAGCACAACTCTTTGGAGCAAAAAAAGTTAAAAATTGAGAGAGACAATGAAGATAAATCAGTGGAGAATCGTTGATAGAAAGAATGGGGAAGAGAATGGCGCTATGACGGAGAGAAATTGGAGAGAGAGATCGTGGAGAGAGAAGTTTACTTCCTATACGGTAATTTTGTGAGAGAAAAATAATACACAACGTATTTAATGGCTTAAAGGTAGGAAGTGGCCATAAATAGATATTTTGCTATAAAAATTAAAAGGTAGCTATAGGAGATTATTTTTTGAAAGGGTATTTATTTATAATAAATAAGGTATCAACATTTGCTACAGAAGGTAAAATTTCCAAACTTCACCGCATCAATTCAAGCAATGCCAGTCCAAAGACTAATTACACAGCCTAGTAATTACACAGTTGTGTAATTACGACGACCTGTTTGTTTGTCATAGTGTAATCACAGTGTAATTACAAGTTTACTGTTTGGTTGCACAAGTGTAATTACACAATTAAATAAAATTTTAAATGAAGCAATTATCAAAACTTAAAAGTTAATATAATAAATATATGCCTATAAATTTGTATAAGTATAAATGATATTATATTTGGTATTTAAGATGTATATTTTTCGTGAATATACATTAATTAGTAATCATATATTTATAATTAATATTGTAAAAATAATTTTTATATATATTCTAAATTAATAATATTTAATTTAGATACTTACAAAAACTAAAAACATATATTTTGTAAAATATCATGGAATTTATGTTTGATAAATAAATTAATATTTATAAATATAATGTCATAACATTATTCAAATGAACAACATGCAATATGAGTCAATACTATTAAAACAAGTAAATTGGAACCATGAATATAACACAATTTTAAAATCCAAAAAATATAGTTTAACATATGTCAAATTCCAACATAATAATAGTAAGTTCTACTACAACTTAAGATTAAGAAACATAATAAGTTTATAACCACATTCAACAATGAAATTTCACTTTAATTGCATCAATCATTATATACCAAGTTTGTTAATGACTCATTATTTCTAATATTAGGAGGCGTAGTTTCAAAAAAATAGAATAATAAAATAAATAAAAAATAAAATATAAGCAATTTCATGGAATCACAAGAAGTAAAGGTAGAGAAATAAAATATAAATAATGTACAAATAAAATATATTTTAAAATTTCAAAAAAAATAAAAGTAAAAATAAAATTTAAAAATTTAAAAAAATATAGATATAAAAAGTTGTAAAGAAAAAAATTAAAATTAAAATTAAAATAAAAAGGAAAGAAACTAAAAGGCAACCTTGTAATTACCTAGTGTAATTGCCATTAATTCTCACCTCCCCTTGAGAATTGGAGAGTGTAATTATACCTCTTTAATTACACCCAATTCCATACTGACCAAGTAATTACCTGGCCAAACAAACATGCCAAACTATGTAATTACACCCAATTACATTCAAATCCAATTCCTAAATGGCTTTCCAAACAGGCTCTAAATCTCTTACCTTTCTAACACATCAATAATTGCATTGCTCTTCTGTGTCGCTAATTCAACATTAGAATACTGCATTGAAACATCTTAATATAACTGAGACTAGGGGTGTGCATTCGAATCGGTTTATCGACAAATCGAATCGATTATTTGTTATCGGTTTATCGATTTCGATTTCGAAAATTTTCTTATCGAGTTATCGATTTCGATTTCGATTTTGTCCACTTCGGTTATCATTTTATCGATAAACCGATAAGATAAACTAAAAAGACAACTATACCCTTATTCTATATAAATAAGTAATAACCCTTCCTTTACCCTAACTTATGTTTCCATTTTCATGCGCCGCTTCTGCCTTCTTAATCTGAAGTTCCTCAAGATTTTCCCCTACCCTATTATTTTCTCTTCACGAGTCACGACTTCATCGGTTCATCCGTTCAGTTCAGGCGCCGGCGAGCCGTTTCTGCTTCAGTTCAGAATCTGAAGTTCCTCAAGAGTCAAGCTCTGCTCAAGAACTGTTCTGCTTCTGCCCCTTTAGAGCCGAAGCCTCAAATTTTCTTCAATCAAAATTCCTCCTTTCTCGGTTTCTCCCACAGATCTGGTAATTCTCTATCTCCAAATGGGTTCTCTCAGTAATTTTTTTTTCTTCTGTTTTTACTAAATTACTAAATTTTATAGAAGCTATGAACATGATGCTTGAACAAATGCTTAATTTTATATAAGTGTACGCACTAACAGTGATTCTCAACAGAATTGCTTTTAAGGATTTCCGAAAAGGATTTTCATTTTTAAACAGCAGGTAATTGGAAAAGAAAAAAAACATTTTACTTTTTTGAAATCAAGATGAAGCCATGAGAAGTTGAAATCTTGAAGTTGCTTTGATATAAAACAGGTTGATGATGGAAAAGTTCTTGATGATGGAAAATGGAAAAACATTTTCCATTGCTTTAAAATGGAAGAGTTCGTGATCCAATTAACACATAAAGCACTACATGAATCAAACTAAATAATTAACAAAGTGACAAAATAAATGGACATGAGTTTTAACACTTTCTGGACCTTACACTTTACGTCATATTTTTTTTTTGAACAACCCTTTTTTATTGGTATCATTTTCCACCTTATTAGTGTGATGATGTACAACTAAGTTTCAATTGCTTATTGTATGCAAATGGTGAAAACCTACTTGTGGCAACCATGTAAAACAAGGTTTGTATTTTATTTTGATATGTAGATTCAAGAGCGAGGAGTGCTGACTTCGTCTTGCTTTGGTTCATTCAACTCGTTTAAGACTGTAAGTTACATTCTTCATTCACTTCACATGGCTGAAAATGGTAATACTGATAAAGTGGGTGATGAAAGTAGAGGTTCCGAGTCTACCACTGCAACTACTCACTCGACAATTACAAAACAAAGGAAAAAACGATCTCGGGCATAGGATTTTTTTGAAGAAAAGGTTGATGCTACAGGAAATAATAAATATGCATGTAGATTTTGTGGACAAGAATATTTTGAGACAAAAGGTAAAAGTATGACACAAATGAATAATCATATCGATAAATGTCCAAAGAATCCTTATAAAGTTGAAAAAGGTCAAAAACTATTACAATTTCAAACATTACCGGGGGGTAATAAAGGTGGTCTTATTCCATGGAAATTTGATCAAGAAGAGTGTTGGATGGCTTTGTGTAGTATAGTGATTGTTGATGAACTTTCATTTAGTTTTGTTAAGAAGGAAGGCTTTAGAAACTTTATGAAAATGACACAACCTTGTTTTCATATTCCTTCCCGTACTACTGTTACACGGGATTGTTTTGCTCTTTTTAATGTGGAAAAAAATAAATTACTGAAGTTTCTTAAAGGAACAAGTCAAAGAGTAAGTCTTACCACTGATACATGGACTTCTATTCAAAAAATTAACTATATGTGCATCACAACCCATTGGATTGATAGTGAATGGATTATGCATAAAAGAATTATTAACTTTTCTCCAATTACTAGTCATAAAGGTGAAGATATGGCAAGGTGTATTATTGATTATTTGCGTGAGTGGGGTTTGCAAAAGATTTTCACTGTCATAGTTGACAATGCTAGTTCAAATGATGTGACCGTGGAGCAGCTGTCTGACAAATTAGATGATTGGGGAACCAATTCCATGAATGGTCATCACCTTCACATGCGATGCATGGCACATATTGTAAATCTTATTGTGAAAGATGGTTTAAAAGAGTCAAGTATTTCTATTGCTCGTGTTAGATGTGTAGTCAGATACATTAGACAGTCTCCTGCTAGGTTGAGGAAGTTTCAGGAATGTTGTGAAAGTGAAAATATTGTCAAGAAGTCTTTATGCTTAGATGTTCCTACAAGGTGGAATTCCACCTACTTGATGTTGAGCAGGGCTATTGAATATGAGCGTGCAATTAAAGAATATTCTGATCGTGATACCAGCTTGTCACGTTATCTTATGTTTGATGCCATTTCAGATGGAAAGCCTGTAGGTATTCTTACAAGAACTGATTGGGATGAGGTAAAGAGAATTGCACAATTTCTTGAAATATTTTATAATCTCACTTTGAAGGTGTCCGGGTCACTTTATGTAACATCGAATGCCCATTTTATTGAAATTGGTCAAGTTGCTATTTACTTAAATCGATTAATAACAACTGAAGATAAATTGTTGAGTGAGATGGCATTAAGTATGTGGAAAAAATTTGAGAAGTATTGGGGTGAACCAAAAAAAATGAACAAAATGATTTTCATTGCTTGTGTTTTGGATCCTCGCTACAAGTTTACTACTGTTAGTTTTGTACTTAAGAAGATGTTTGGAGATGATGAAGGAACAATTATTGAAAAAGAGGTTCATACTTATATGAGTTCATTGTTTAATGAGTATGTCTCTAAGTCGGTTTCAAAAGATACTGGTGGTAAAGTTTCTACCTCTTTGCCAAGCTCTTCATTCAGCACAATGGAAACTTCAACTGGTTTAGGTGCACTCTTAGATGAAATAAGGAAACATAAAGCTGCAAGTGGAGGTGTAGATTCTAAAACATAATTGGAAAAGTATCTTGGAGAAGATCCTGAAAATGAAAGACCGGAGTTTGATATCTTGGCTTGGTGGAAGGTGAACTCACCTAGATTTCCTATTCTTGGTATGATGGCTCGAGATGTGCTTGCTATTCCAATTTCAAGTGTGGCATCTGTAAGTGCATTTAGTACCGGAGGGCGTATTCTTGACCAATTTAGGAGTTCATTAACTCCTAAATTGGTTGAAACTCTAGTGTGCCTTCAAGATTGGCTTCGAAGTGAATAGCTTCCTGTAAATGTTGAGGAAGATTTAGATTTTCTCGAGACACTCGAGGAAGACATGTATATTTTAATTAATTTTATTGTATTGCCTAAGATAGTTAAATAATATATTAATTGCTTGACTTGTTAATGTATATTCTTATTAGATTTTACTAATATTGACAAAGAAGCTTTCACCGACGATGTTTGCTAAAGTTTGTTAGCTGCTATGTAAGTTCTCCATTTTAAATAATATACTTGTAAAAGAATGTGATGTATTACAAAGTTATTAATATTTTTTTAATTTCTTTCAGGTTTAAAGCTTGGTGTCTTAAAATTGCTCTGTGCAAGAAGAAGAGCTGCAGGTCCAATTGCACGCTCTAATCTCTATTGTGTTCAATGTTCATCCAACATAATTTCATAAGAACAGTTCTGCGCTTAACATTCTGATTTCAGGTGTATTAAAATTATTTGAGATTGTTTGATTCTGTGGCTTTAGCCTGTCACTAAAGGGTTTGACAGCATGCTCATTTTATTTGAGATTGTTTGTTATCAGTTGGTAGCATGTTGGTGACTTCTGATTGTTGTAAAAACATTTGTAACTTGTTCAGTTTTTTTTAGTGTGCTGACACTTTTCTGGTCAAATGAACAGTCAAGCAAAGGAAAAAAACGTAAAAGAGAGAGCAAAAAAGTCTATGTTACTGTATGTAGAACAATAGAAGGAACAATTGTTACTACTTACTATGATTATCTTAAGTTATTCTATACTTAAAGGGACAACAAATTTTCTTATTGGTGTAATCGATAACCGAATCGATAAGCCCCAAATATCGATAAATCGAAATCGAAAAAATCGAAACCTTATTGAAACGATAACGATAAGCATATGCATAAATCGATAATCGATAAGTAATTATCGATAAGGGTCAAAATCGAATCGATAAATCGAATGCACACCCCTAACTGAGACACTTTACTTGATTCACGCCAAACTGAGACAATTATCGTTCATGAAATTGTGCAATTAAAACATCTTTTGACCGTTCTCCTTAAATACTCTACTTGAAAGCCAAATAAGTTATTAGACGATAACACCATGTTTGGCCATACTTCTAAAATCAGCTTTCTTTTAAAAAGTATTTTAGGTGAGAAGCAGTTTGTGCTTGAGCAACAATTAGTGTTTGGCCAAACTTTTAAAAAATCCTTCTAATAACCCGTTTGGCCAAGCTACAAAAATCAGCTTATTTTGAGAAGTGCTTTTTTTCAAAAGTGTTTTTCTCAAAAGTACTTTTGGTGAGAAGCAGTTTGTGTTTGGTTAATTAGTTTGAAAAGCACTTCTGAGCAGCAATTAGTGTTTGACCAAGCTTTAAAAAACTGCTTCTAAGTATATTTTTCTCAAAAGTGCTTCTGAAAAAAGTGCTTTTGGAGAGAAGCTATTTTTTCTGCTTCTCCAAAAATGCTTCTGCTTCTCCTCAAAAACACTTTTTTTCCTTCCAGAAGCTTGGCCAAACACCTCAAATTGAGGCCAAAAGTGCTTTTGGCCAAAAAAAAAATACTTTTGGCCAAAAATAAGCTTGGCCAAACATGCTATAAGTGTGTTTCTCTCAAGAGTGCTTTTGGGAAGAAGCTACTTTTTTTTGCTTCTCAAAAAATGCTTCTAATTCTAGTGAAAAACACTTTTTGCCTTCTAAACACTTTGCCAAACACCTTAACCTTGGGGGGAAAAGTACTTTTGGCTATGAAAAAAAACACTTCTTGCAAAACGGCAGCACAGCCAAACAGGCTATAATTTTAGTATCACGTGATATTGTTGTATAAATTCCCTTTGTTTTTTAATCTGATTTTCAAGTTAAGATTTTGACCCCGAAACAAGCACATCTCCTACATCCTAGACTTCAACTTTACGCAAATGATGAATAGGATTTATAATTATCAGGTTCGAGAAGGAAAAAAGTTACTGGAGAATAGTCGTGGCTGGGGTAGGATGGTGGAGGAAGGGGGAGGGTAGGGGGGTGGACCAGGAGGCTAGGAACCTTCTTCTTGGAATAAAAAGAACTCAGAACACAGGAATGTCATAAGTGACATCTCATACATAAAACCACATATTGCTCCAGTTTGGAAGAACTGAGACAAGCAAATTGTCGCGAAAATAGATTTGCAAAGTCAATAGAACATATAAATCCTTTGCCTTGGGAGGAAATCCAGCAGGCCATGAAACGAGAAAGTAGTCATTGTGTTTCAATCAAACCAATTCTATGCCTACTTCTTTCACTGAATCAATAACTGCTTTGACCTTTCCATGGTACCTTTGCTCTCTCTTAAAGAAAACAGATACGGCAGGAATACCTTTAGCCTGCAATCGCTCTCCTAACAACTTACCTATTTTTGCAGCAGCAGCAACATCTCTAGTATTTTCTTTTCCTTCTACCATGGCAAGCCTTAAGCCTTTCTCTTGTGTACTTGCAGAAGCGGCAACCGTTGCAGTTGGTGTGTGAACTACTTGAGCATTTACATACTTGTTTGTGAAGTGCATCCTCAGCACGTAAGGTTTGAGATACTTTGTAACTCTGTCTGGTCTAATTGGCGGGGGAATCACCATTCTGCTAGAAGTAACAAAGACATCAAAAGAAGTATCATCAAGGAAGTTAACTAAACAAAAAGGGCAGCCCGGTGCACTAAACTCCAGCTATGTGCGGGGTCCGGGGTCCGGGAAAGGGCCGGACCACATGGGTCTATTGTACGCGGCCTTACCCTGCATTTCTGCAAGAGGCTGTTTCCACGGCTCGAACCCGTGACCTCCTGATCACATGACAGCAATTTTATCAGTTACACCAAGGCTCCCCTTCCATCAAGGAAGTTAACTGAAATATCAAAAAATCATAGATAGAGATCAACATTCAGGGAGTACTTCTCATCATCAAGAAATGCAATTTAGTATCTTACACTAGAGCTAACTATAAGTACTAATCCTAAGAGATTGCTAAGTGAGCACAAATCCATCATTTATGAGATGACTTCATAGACCCACTGTTCCAAATCCAGCAATGAAGAGTTATTAGCATATATATACAACTTGACAGATAATCTAACATTTCGAGTTTCAAGGATTTAAAGTCTCTTTTTATATAGTCGATCTATTTGTAAATCAACTTCTACGAAGTGTCATGTCCTCTAAAATTTCAGTTTTCTTAAATTTCATTGAAAACTAATTCCTAATTTCCACATTGAACGAGGCAATCTTTCATTTAGTACCTTTTATAATTACACGGAAAGCAACAGGAAAGGTGAAGATGGACCTGAGATATAGCAAGTGTCGCTGGAAACGGCAGTTAGCAAGTAAGCATGACGGTGGGCCAAGGTACAGACTGGTGTGAGTTAACAGAAAGGATTCGATTGCAATGGATTGATAACTGAGGTGCATGGCTCTTGGGGCAAAACGTGGAATAGGATAAAGAGTTGGGCAGGTAAACAAGGTAATTGTCACCACTTCCATAAAGGTGGAATATGGCTTCTTTTTGACTCTCTGAGGAAATAAACAGTAATTTAGCCTAGTCACCCCCCCCCCCCAAAAAAAAGTATCATTTAATGAGGCCAGGTTTGTCTTCAAAAGATCCGAAGGTGAAACATTGGGATGAATTTCGAAGAAACAACTTTTTTTGATAAGTAATAAGGATTTATTAACGCATCCAGCAAAAAAAAATGCTGGAATGTAGTTACAAAAGTGCATTAACACTTCATATCGTGTAATGTAACATGGCTTCAACATCATTTACATTTGCCATGTTACACCAAGAAGAAACAACTAATTTTTACTCATAATAGTTGGTTTTAAGCCATTAAAACCCATCTTCTGTAAAGTTTACAGAAGACTATGTTTTAATTTTTCCAAATATTAAGCTTCAAACTTTATAGGTTCCTCAATGATTTCAGCTTATGGAAAAGATTAAGGAGGCCAACTTGGTAAACCAATTCCTCTAGCACTGTTAAAGATGGACTCAAGATTACTCCGACTCTTGCAAGATATCAGGTGTGCTCGGTTTGAATTTTGAAACTGATTCAAACACTTTATGTATTTTGGTACTAGATAATTGTATAGAAATTAATCAATTATATAAGTAACAGTTTGGTTATTCACTAATAAGTGATTATTCTATACACTGACAGAAATAAGCTAAGCAAAACATATAAAAACTACACGCCAAACAGGATTTTAACATCTTCATCTTCATGAAAACATCATCTTAATGATTTACTTTCTCATCAAACACTCATCTATAGCAAATACTAAATTCATGCTTCCTTCCTACAAATTCTTCAATTTTTAGCGAATTACTCACAACATTTCATTCAATTGATCCAGAAACCAAAAGGGTTTTGTTAACCAAGACAGCCCAATACTAATTGCACTAGAACAGATTCATGTATAGACATTCCATCAAACAGGTAGCAGGCACTGGTCAATCCTAAACGAAACGTACCAAGTGACATTAAATGGGTATAGTTTGAATGCTTCACATATAACGAATAACAATAAAGCAAACCTGAATCAGATGTGTGTTTGGACGAATTCTTTAGGTTTTCCTCACTGAAATTCAGCAGAGCAAATATAGAGAAGAGAGTTGTGTCTTTCTTTCTTTGAATGCGGTCATAAATATAAGAGACGAAGCATTTGAGGGCTCTTCTTGGGCCGCGTCCAATAAGTGAAACCCAAATTTTAAGTAAAAATAGCACGGTATAGCTAGTTTTCGGACTGGTCATTCAAAAATAGTCAGCGTTCACCAAGTTAATAAAAAATAGTCACTATTTTGTTGCAACAGTGACTGGTCCAGCACAATATACTGGAGCTCGGTGCACCTGTGTATGAACTTCCAGCCTGTTATGCTGGACGGGTATACTTTGCTGGCTCCAGTATAATATATTGGAGACTAGAGCACCGATCCTCCAAACTCCAGTATATTATGCTGGATCGGTATATTATACTAGAACTCCAGTATATTATGCTGGAGTATTTTTCCGGATGTTGAATAGTATTTTTGTTCAGATTTATCTTTACAAGAAAAGTGGCTAAATTTCTATTACTTTTAAAATTGTGGCTATTTTTGAATGAACACTGCTACATCTAGCTATTTTTAAATTTCTCCCCTCAAATGGTTCTCAAATTTATGTCAAGACGCGTGTTCTTCTCTATGGAATTTTTGAGCTTGAACTTGGAAGTCCGAAAACAGAGCTAAACCAGGTTTGTTTTATTTTCATAGTACTTGTCATACATCAAAACTTTAGTTGGATACAAATCATAAACAATCCGATATTAGTTTTGCACATAGCAAAAGTTTCTTCTGGGATTGACTAATGCCTGTTACCTATTCGATAGAATGTTTGTATAAGATGTTATTTATGTTCTAGTGATTAGATTGCTAAATTTTGGATTTTATTGAAGTAAAGCACTATAGTTGGGCCTGTTTGTTTGGATTTTTCTTATATGCTGAATAAATCGGTTCTACCAGTATAAAGAATATTTATTTTTTAGTGAATAACTTACTGATATTTTAGAATAATTGATTAGTCTTTAATTAGTTGTCTAGTATTTACGGAAAGAAAAATATCACAATTAATTAAAAATCCAAGCCAGGCAATGTCTGATATTTGTAAATCTCCGAGCTAGTTCTTGAGTCCATTTTGCTAGAGAAGTTCGTTTGCACGTTGCTCAAAATGCTAAGTTGTCATTGTATCCCGCAGTTTTTCCGAACTGGAATGAAGCGAATCATCATTTTCTCTTTGAAGCAAAATAATAAATTGTTAGCAGGTACATACCCTTAATGATATCATTGATGTAAGGCTTTGGCAGAGGCAAATTTCAGACCCGTAGGTCTGAAATTGGAAACTTTAGACCTGTGGATTTCAACTTCAGACCTGCATTGTAAATTTCAGCTATTCTTTAAGTAAGGGGTCCTAAAAACGGCTATTTGTGCACTTCGCTCAATTTATTCATTACTTAAAATTTGAGTTTCACTTATTGGACGCTGCCCAAGAAGAGCCCTCAAATGCTTCTCTCTTATATTTGTGCCACACATTCAGAGAAAGACACAAAATGCTTCTCTATATTTGCTCTGCTGAATTTGAGTAAGGAAAACCTAAAGAGTCGTCCAAATCTAGGTTGCTCGGACTCTTCACTTTTGGTGTCACACCCGTGTCGACACGACATGGGTGTGGGTATGGGATCCGTACCGGATTTAGTCAACCGATTATGGGTGCTTTGACCAAAATCGACTGAAGAATTCGGGACAAATATAATGATTTTTGAAATCAAAACAAAAACGAGGGTGAAATTGAAGAAAATGGAATACCTTGTATATAGAAACTTCTGTGTCAGTCAGTTTCCTTTTATTTTCTTCTTGGATTCTCCTTTTGATCATTAATCTCTCTTTCTCGGAATACCTTGTTAGTTTTCCTCATAATATCTCATAATGTAGTCATATTTTTATAACTCTACTTTTAGATATTTGAATTATTTTTAGCCGAATACCCACACCCGTATTCGTATCTGGATCCGTAACCTCCGAATCTTAAGATTTAGATCATGAAGGATCCAACCTCTAAATTAACACCCGTATCAGACACCCGCACCCGAGTCCGAGCAACTTAGGTCCAAACACACATCTGATTCAGGTTTGCTTTAATGTTACTTGTTATATATGAAGCATTACCCTTTTCAGACCTTAAATATGTCTTGTTAGTCTTGCAAATTTGGTAATTTTCGTTTAGGATTGACCAGTGCTTGCTACCTGTTCGATGGAATGTTAAACATGAACCTGTTTTTAGTGCAATTGGTATTGGGCTGTCTTGATGAAAAAAACCCTTTTGGTTTCTGGATCAATCGAGTGAAATGTTGCGAGTAAATCGCTAAAATTTGAAAGAATTTGTAGGAAGCATGAATTTAGTATTTGCATGTATTTGAGGAGGAAGTAAAACATTAAGATGATGTTTTCATGGAGATGAAGATGTTAAAGCTCTGTTTAGTATGTTGTTTTTATGTGTTTTGCTTAGCTTATTTTTGCTAGCGTATAGGACAATCACTTATTAGCGAATAACCTAATTTTTACTTATATAATTGGTTAATTCTATTCAATTGTCTTCTACCAGAATACGAAAAAGTGTCTGAATCAGTTTCAAAATCCAAATCAACCACACCCTGATATCTTGCAAGAGTCAGAGTATTCTTGAGTCCATCTTTACCAGTGCTAGAGGAATTGGTTTACCAAGTTTGCCTCCTTAATCTTTTCCATGAGCTGAAATCATTGAGGAACCTATAAAGTACTACGCTTAACATTTGGAAAAATTAAAACAAAGTTTCTGTATTAAATTTAACAGAGGATGGGCTTTAATGGCTTTAAACCAACTTTTATGAGTAAAAATTAGTTGTTTCTTCTTGGTGTAACTTGGCAAATGTGAATGATGTTGAAGCCGAGTTACACCGAGTACATTACACGATGTGAAGTGTTAACGCACTTTTGTAACTAGATTCTATCATTTTCTTTCGGTTGGAGCATTAATAAAATCCTTATTACTCATCAAAAAAAAAAGCTGCTTTATCAAAATTCATGTTACACCCCGTACTTTCATGTTAGAATATGAGCCGGAGAGGTTAAGGACCTTTACAAAGATAACGATGGGTTAAAACAAGTGGTAAGGAAGTATTTTGAGGGCTGGAGGTTAAACGAACCAAAGATGCTACAACCCATACTTTCGAGGTAAAACTAGGAGTACTTAATATTCTAAGGAGGTCGTGTTTTAAGGTAATTGAATCATATAATATTCGTATGTTAATTTTTGAAGTCAAACAAGTTGTAAAATAAAAGTCGACAAAGTAAGTTATAACCCTTGCAATTTTGACGCTCAACTCCTTGAAGCTGTTTTTGCGTGGCAACATCCGTTCCTCTCCATCAAAACCAAGTTTTAAGTATCTCTCTCCCCCAGATTTCGCGAATGGCAAGAAACCCTTGTGCCTTTCTAATGCTGATTTTTGGATGATTTCTGCTTTGTCTGATTGGATTGAGAAAGCCTGCTCAGATTCATATTTTTCTTCTTTGTGATCTTTTATGATATAATTTTCCAATTATTATCTATTTCGCATGTATCGATCTTTCTTTTTGGGCTTTCGTAATCTGTTTTCTGAACAAAAAAAGGAAAAAAAACGAACAAGGTCGTCAGAAATAGAACATTATCTATTCCGTTGATGTGTAGGATACTAGGATGCATATCCTTACATTAATTAATTAACCTACTAGAATATCTAAGCAAGCATTCAACATCGATTGATTTTGAAGTACACCAGTATCTCCCGTAATTAGTATTTCTGTTAACTTAGACCCATAATTGAATCACGACAAGACTTTGGTTTTCTTGGTTTTTGGAATGAAATGGGGCTGAGTAGATGCTACGGAATATATAGCTGGCACCAACTAGCTTAGGATTGAGGCATTATCTAATGATTTTTACTTGGGGATGCACTGTACTTGGAAGAGTAAAAATTGTATTAAAAAATGTGGTTGAAAGATTATACTTTGATTACTTTTTTGGCTGGTTTTTGGTTATCTTTCCACTAACCTTAACTCTTTGTGCTGTTCTCTAGTTTTCTGCCCAGGGTACTGGTAGAGATTAAGGCTAACTTGAAGAGGGGACTCTTCTTTGTTGAGTGCCAATATCATGGCATCCTCTAAGAATGAGGAAAGTGGTGCTCAGGATGCAGCAGAAAGGATTAAGGTTGCAGCCTTGTCAGCTGCAAAGGGTTTGAGTCGTGCTCAGGCTGAGCGCGCCGCTGCTCCTGCTGCTAGAAATGTCAATGCGTATGGCCAGAAGGAAGAAGGACCCAGTCGATGGCAGGAAAGAAAAGAAGCAAAGAGGCAGATGTATTTGATGAGTACTGAGAAACAGGTGAGATTGGGTGAAAGGAAAGACCTCAAGGCTTCAGGTTCCACCCTTGCTGCAGCTTCTCAATGTCAGAAATGTTTCCAGTTAGGGCACTGGACTTATGAGTGCAAGAATGAGAGGGTTTACATATCACGTCCTTCTCGTACACAGCAGCTGAAGAATCCAAAACTGAGGATGAAATTATCAATATCTTATGATCTAGAAAACCCAGATATTGAGAAGGAGAGGAAGAGTGAAAACCCTTCCCACTAGCGAGGGCTATAACGGTAATCGGTAATTACAAGGTGCACCAGGTCTAACGAACCCGCCGTTAGCTACGGGATCCTTCAATATCTACTCCCATTTATACTCGTCTTTGTAATCCGTATATACTCGTAGAAACTATTTTATAACAATATAGGGCATTTCGGTTCTTATCAAATCATATAATTTCCTTTCGATAACAGTAAATTCAAGTAACGATCAAACAGATCTAGTGACAACGAAAATATTTAAAACCACGGTATTCACCTCAAATAACTATTTCGGTATCATATCGAGTAAAAGATTTGTCCCACATGCAACTCAAAATAATCGGTAACATATTCATATTAAAAATCATGTGTAAATCATACAAGTTATGAAAACACAAATTGCGGTAAGATTACTACTCACCGTACTCGTGCCGAAATACCAACTGCTTCACCTCAAGCAACTCGTACAAATTCCTCCAATCAATCTATAATTACATAATATCGATCTCATGTTAATTTCCTTTTTTAAGCTAATTCATAGCTATTTTAGAATACCCCAATCCTCCGAGTTTTATACTTTATCATCAATTCGTCGAATTATATTTACCCATGCTATGAGTAATTTAAATTAGTCCAAAATCTTTTAAGTAAAAATATATTTACAAGGTTTATTCCCTTTACTGTCCAATTTCCTTAATCGTGTGCATAAATTGAAACTGAAATAACTTTACTGTCCATAATATTCCTTCTTAATTAGTACCTATCTTTTGTACTTAATACTAGACTCATAACATTCAAACCCAAATTCACTATTGTCATTGCAACACAGTTAAACACCAAAACTCAAATCCTTGTACCCTAACTTAATTTACACCTAACAAAGATCATATATAATCAGACTAGTTTAAGTACAAATACATCAATACCCTTCTTTTTCCAAGTGAATTTATCCTACAATAACATTGACCAACTTTCAATTGCATAAGTTGCCCAGAATAACTCTAATTGGTATTAAATTTCTTATACCTTGTGAAACCTTTCAAATATATGAATTGAGATAAAAAAATCAGGAGAAAAGAACTTAGATGAGAAATTCGAGTATTACCCGTAAAAACCAGTGTGTATTTAAAATTTCTCAAGATTTGGTTCTAGCCTCTTTCTTCTTCTCCCTTTCTTTCCTTCTCTGTTTTTTTTCTTGTTTCGTTTCTGAAGCTTTCGTCGAACTCGGCAGCCCTTTCTTTTCTTTTAGGCAAATGGGCTTCGGCCCTTTTGCCTTACTTATCTTTTTTTTTTTTTAAAGTTATTTTTGTTGTTATTTTACCAATAAAATAAGGCACGTGAACAGTAAAAAGTTTATATGTGATGTTTTATTTGAACGGTCCAAATTTGATAAATTGATCTAACAATTTAAAATGATTTTTTTTCTTTTTCTTTTTTCCTTTTTTTTCTTTCTTTGTTTTTTCCCCATTTTCCTTAACTAATCTACAGCCTCTTTCATCATTTTCTTGCCAAGTGTTCAACGGAGAAACAAAGAGCAGATACTTGCTTTGCCAAAAACTGAACAATTTTTTCAGCATTTATATAGATCTTCTCTTCCTCCTCAATAGTTCTATTAGCAACTCGATTTAAAAAAAAATTACTCAGA
This sequence comes from Nicotiana sylvestris, assembly GCF_000393655.2. Taxonomy (NCBI): domain Eukaryota; kingdom Viridiplantae; phylum Streptophyta; class Magnoliopsida; order Solanales; family Solanaceae; genus Nicotiana; species Nicotiana sylvestris. The sequence goes on from NC_091059.1 coordinate 6,669,641, forward strand.
TCTGATAAAGATTCATAGCTCATTCACCACTTCAGCCCACACTCACACTCCTGATTCTTGTACCGATTTATGTGCCTCCTCCTTCAGTGAATACCAAACATTTTACTGGTGGAGACAGATTCCTTTTTGAAGAATGTCAAGAATCCAATAGAGATAAAGTTTTGCTTTTGACCATATTTTGCCGTCTGGGTTTTCGTTAACATCCAATCAATTTTATATAGCAAGAGAAATGAGTTTCGGCAGGAAGAGTGACAAGAAAATAGAGGAGGATTATATAATTCTAACCTTTAGAATTATGCATGGACAGGTGACGAATTGAAATCCCCATTGAACATTACCGGAGACCCCGGGTGGGGGAAGGTGCATAATATTTTCTTCTTTTTTAAAAAAAAATTAATCAATTAAAGTTTACTTTAAATATATATTTATTTATAGTTGAAGTTATGACACGTGTTGTATTTTGATTGGTACGTGGTTGCAATCTCCAGATAAAAAACTGGTCAAGAAAAAAGTGGTGTGTCTTAGACATACTTTAGAAAGGTTGAGTGTAGGGGTGTTTATAAAAACACATAAATTGAAACCAAGGGAGTATATTTTTAATCGAGTCCTTCACTATTTGATTCAATTATCATCAATATATCTTGGTAAATAATAAATTTCTCAAAGGGCAATTGATTTGATAGTGTTAAGTTAAAAATGTGATCGCCGAAATATGTGTTTGGTAGTGTATGTTTTATATTTAAGAAAAAACCGAAAAATAACCGAAAAAATCGAAAAACCGACATAAACCGAATCGAGAAAAAACCAACATAATTGGTTTGGTTTGGTTCTAATAGTTAAATAACCGACTTAGTTTGGTTTCTTTTTAGGGAAAAACTGATTCATACCGAACCATGAACACCCTTAGTTGAGTGTGTAAAAGAATGTTCGTGCTCAGAAAGTGCGTCAAAGGGATTTGGTCCTAAGTTCCGGGGGGTAAACTATGTATTTTGCCATTTTATATTCGGTAGCCGAAAAAATATATAAAATTTGTATAGTTTTTGTATATAACATATGAAATGTATCTAAAAACAAACAATATACATTTTTCGGCTATTATTTTGAAAGTGACTATACAATGTTATTTTCCCTAACCAAATGGAATTCTTTCAACTTGACTCGACAGATGGAGGGGAAGCCCTCCAACTCAAGTACGACATCAAAGTTGATCGTAGTCACTATTTTATCTTTTCACTGTTCCAGCAGTAAAGGACAGCTCAGTGCACAAGGCATTCTGTATGTAGGATTCAGGGAAGGGCCGCACCCCAAAGGTGTGATGTAGACAGCTTATTCTAATACAAACATTAGCAGTTGCTTTGACGATTCGAGCATGTGACCTATAGATCATTGTTCTAGCAGTGATTGGGCCTTTTTCTTATAGCTATAAATTGAATAGGTTCCGGAAATAAACTACCAGTCAACGATAGGTTCGGAAAATAAACTATCAGTCAACGATATGGTTTCATTATCAAAATAGATGTATTTCTTTGCCTTTTAGCAGACAAAGAGAGACAATATCGTAGGTTCCAGCAATCTGGCCATCCCAAGCAATCTTTTCTCTGATAAATCTCAACAATATAAGAATTAAAATCTGTCCTACGGAGGAATCTGTTACTTGGACCAATGGCAATTGACTAGTTTTTTCCTTCAAGGAACAAGACAAGTACTAAGAAAGCAGGCAAAAAGTTCTAGAGACTACCTCCAATAGGCTGGATCAAGTTATGCAAGACATAGCAGCAGCTACTCAACTGCAAAATCATCAAATGCTACATACTTTCTCTTGGCAAGTCCAACTAATTCCCAGTAAGGTCAAAGCCACATGGTACAAGTTTAACATTTAAGTCCAACTCCAGAAAAGGACAACTCTAAAAAAAGGGGCAGCCCCACAAAGCATCCCGGCGTTCACGCAGGGTCCGGGGAAGGGTGAACGCCGGGTCCGGGGAAGGGTGAACGCCGGGTCCCAAGGGGGTCTAATGTAGGCAACCTACCATATTGCAAGCATCAGTGGCTGATTCCACGGCTCGAACCCATAACCTACAATTCATACGGAGACAACTTGTCCGTTGCTCCAAGGCTCTCCATCAGAAAAGGACAACTCTGCCAAAGTTAAATGAGTAGGACAATTTCAAGCAGGCAAGAGACAAGAAAGACAGTCAAATACGAGCTGGGAAATGAGTAAGCCAGCAACATGGAAAAAAGAAAATACAAGAGACGACTCTTGCCACGCTGAATTCTACAACCACAACATAAGTTTACAATAAAAACATATTCGTTTGAAACAGCAAATCCTAGTTATCATAGGTGCATTGCTCAAAAGCTCTTTTATCACATGAGAACAGAAATATAAATATTTTCAACGTTAAAGAACCAGATACCACACATCTGATTACTCATATTGTTCAATGTTTCACCGCTTTCTGGTATGCCTCCTGCTGCTCTTCTTACGGCTAGTTCGCTCTTCAGAATCGGACCCAGAATCTGAAGATGAACCAGAAGACTCAGAGGTTGAGCTGTATTTCCGGTGTCTTCTCTTCTTCTTCTGCTGCTTCTTCTTCTTCTTCCTCTTCCTCCTCTCTTCCTCTGAATCAGTTGAAGAACTATAACTTGATTCACTTTCCCCAGAAGAATCATCGGACCTTGTCGCTGATGACGCATCACTGTCAGATTCAAAGACTGAAGCCTCACTATCACTTCCGGACTCTGTATCCGACTTATGCTTCCTCTTACTCTTCTTCACAGATTTTTCACTCTTCCTCTCCTTCTCAATATCTGGGTTTTCAAGATCATAAGATATTGATACTTTCATCCTCAGTTTTGGATTTTTCAGCTGCTGTGTACGAGATGGTCGTGATATGTAAACCCTTTCATTCTTGCACTCATAAGTCCAGTGCCCTGACTGGAAACATTTCTGACATTGAGAAGCTGCAGCAAGGGTGGAACCTGAAGCCTTGAGGTCTTTCCTTTCACCCAATCTCACCTGTTTCTCAGTACTCATCAAATACATCTGCCTCTTTGCTTCTTTTCTTTCCTGCCATCGACTGGGTCCTTCTTCCTTCTGGCCATATGCATTGACATTTCTAGCAGCAGCGGCAGCGGCACGCTCAGCCTGAGCACGACTCAAACCCTTTGCAGCTGACAAGGCTGCAACCTTAATCCTTTCTGCTGCATCCTGAGCACCACTTTCCTCATTCTTAGAGGATGCCATGATATTGGCACTCAACAAAGAAGAGTCCCCTCTTCAAGTTAACCTTAATCTCTACCAGTACCCTGGGCAGAAAACTAGAGAACAGCACAAAGAGTTACGGTTAGTGGAAAGATAACCAAAAACCAGCCAAAACATTAAAGTAATCAAAGTATAATCTTTCAACCACATTTTTTAATACAATTTTTACTCTTCCAAGTACAGTGCATCCCCAAGTAAAAATCATTAGATAATGCCTCAATCCTAAGCTAGTTGGTGTCAGCTATTTATTCCGTAGCATCTACTCAGCCCCAATTCATTCCAAAAACCAAGAAAACCAAAGTCTTGTCGTGATTCAATTATGGGTCTAAGTTAACAGAAATACTAATTACGGGAGGTACAGGTGTACTTCAAAATCAATCGATGTTGAATGCTTGCTTAGATATTCTAGTAGGTTAATTAATTAATTTAAGGATATGCATCCTAGTATCCTACATATCAACGGAATAGATAATGTTCTATTTCTGACAACCTTGTTCGGTTTTTTTTCCTTTTTTCCTAGTTCAGAAAACAGATTACGAAAGCCCAAAAAGAAAGATCGATACATGCGAAATAGATAATAATTGGAAAATTATATCATAAAAGATCGCAAAGAAGAAAAATATGAATCTGACCAGGCTTTCTCAATCCAATTAGACAAAGCAGAAATCATCCAAAAATCAGCATAAGAAAGGCACAAGGGTTTCTTGCCATTCGCGAAATCTGGGGGAGAGAGATACTTACAACTTGGTTTTGATGGAGAGGAACGGATGTTGCTACGCAAAAACAGCTTCAAGGAGTTGAGCGTCAAAATTGCAAGGGTTATAACTTACTTTGCCTACTTTTATTTTACAACTTGTTTGACTTCAAAAATTAACATACGAATATTATATGATTCAATTACCTTAAAATACGACCTCCTTAAAATATTAAGTACTCCTAGTTTTACCCTGAAAGTACGGGTTGTAGCATCTTTGGTTCGTTTAACCTCCAGCCCTCAAAATACTTCCTTACCACTTGTTTTAACCCATCGTTATCTTTGTAAAGGTCCTTAACCTCTCCGGCTCATATTCTAACATGAAAGTACGGGGTGTAACATGAATTTTGATAAGTAACAAGGATTTTATTAATGCTCCCACCGAAAGAAAATGATAGAATCTAGTTACAAAAGCGCGTTAACACTTCACATCGTGTAATGTACTCGATGTAACTCAACTTCAACATCATTCACATTTGCCAAGTTACACCAAGAAGAAACAACTAATTTTTACTCATAAAAGTTGGTTTAAAGCCATTAAAGCCCATCCTCTGTTAAATTTAATACAGAAACTTTGTTTTAATTTTTCCAAATGTTAAGCGTAGTACTTTATAGGTTCCTCAATGATTTCAGCTCATGGAAAAGATTAAGGAGGCAAACTTGGTAAACCAATTCCTCTAGCACTGGTAAAGATGGACTCAAGAATACTCTGACTCTTGTAAGATATCAGGGTGTGGTTGATTTGGATTTTGAAACTGATTCAAACACTTTTTCGTATTCTGGTAGAAGACAATTGAATAGAAATTAACCAATTATATAAGTAAAAATTAGGTTATTCACTAATAAGTGATTGTCCTATACGCTAGCAGAAATAAGCTAAGCAAAACACATAAAAACAACATACTAAACAAGGCTTTAACATCTTCATCTCCATGAAAACATCATCTTAATGCTTTACTTCCTCCTCAAATACATGCAAATACTAAATTCATGCTTCCTACAAATTCTTTCAAATTTTAGCGATTTACTCGCAATATTTCACTCGATTGATCCAGAAACCAAAAGGGTTTTTTCCATCAAGACAGCCCAATACCAATTGCACTAAAAACAGGTTCATGTTTAACATTCCATCGAACAAGTAGCAAGCACTGGTCAATCCTAAACGAAAGTTACCAAATTCGCAAGGCTAACAAGACATATTTAAGGTCTGAAAAGGGTAATGCTTCATATATAACAAGTAACATTAAACAAACCTGAATCAGATGTGTGTTTGGATCTAAGTTGCTCAGACTCGGTTGCGGGTGTCTGATACGGGTGTTAATTTAGAGGTCGGATCCTTCATGATCTAAATCTTAAGATTCGGAGGGTACGGATCCAGATACGAATACGGGTGCGGGTATTCGGCTAAAAATAATACAAATATCTAAAAGTAGAGTTACAAAAATACGACTACATTATGAGATATGATGAGGAAAACTAACAAGGTATTCCGAGAAAGAGAGATTAATGATCAAAAGGAGAATCCAAGAAGAAAATAAAAGGAAACTGACTGACACAGAAGTTTCTATATACAAGGTATTCCTTTTTCTTCAATTTCACCCTCGTTTTTGTTTTGATTTCAGAAATCATTATATTCGTCCCGAATTCTTCGGTCGATTTTGGTCAAAGCACCCAAAATCGGTTGACCAAATCCGGTACGGATCCCACACCCACACCCATGTCGTGTCGACACGGGTGTGGCACCAAAAGTAAAGAGTCCGAGCAACCTAGATTTGGACGACTCTTTAGGTTTTCCTTACTGAAATTCAGCAGAGCAAATATAGAGAAGTGTGTTGTGTCTTTCTCTGAATGCGTGGCACAAATATAAGAGACGAAGCATTTGAGGGCTCTTCTTGGGAAGCGTCCAATAAGTGAAACTCAAATTTTAAGTAACGAACAAATTTAGCGAAGTGCACAAACAACCGTTTTTAGGACCCCCTACTTAAAGAATAGCTGAAATTTACAATGCAGGTCTGAAGTTGAAATCCACAGGTCTAAAGGTCTAAAGTTCCCAATTTCAGACCTACGGGTCTGAAATTGGTCTCTGCCAAAGCCTTACGTCAATGATATCATTAAGGGTATGTACCTGCTAACATTTTATTATTTTGCTTCAAAGAGAAAATGATGATTTGCTTCATTCCAGTTCGGAAAAACTGCGGGGTACAATGACAACTTAGCATTTTGAGCAACGTGCAAACGAACTTCTCTAGCAAAATGGACTCAAGAACTAGCTCGGAGATTTACAAGATATCAGACATTGTCTGGCTTGGATTTTCAATTAATTGTGATATTTTTCTTTCCGTAAATACTAGACAACTAATTAAAGACTAATCAATTATTCTAAAATATCAGTAAGTTATTCACTAAAAAATAAATATTCTTTATACTGGTAGAACCGATTTATTCAGCATATAAGAAAAATCCAAACAAACATGCCCAACTATAGTGCTTTACTTCAATAAAATCCAAAATTTAGCAATCTAATCACTAGAACATAAATAACATCTTATACAAACATTCTATCGAACAGGTAACAGGCATTAGTCAATCCCAGAAGAAATTTTTGCTATGTGCAAAACTAATATCGGATTGTTTATGATTTGTATCCAACTAAAGTTTTGATGTATGACAAGTACTATGAAAATAAAACAAACCTGGTTTAGCTCTGTTTTCGGACTTCCAAGTTCAAGCTCAAAAATTCAATAGAGAAGAACACGCGTCTTGACATAAATTTGAGAACCATTTGAGGGGAGAAATTTAAAAGGGATTTTTACCTATCTATACCATATATCAAACTTTATTACCAAAAATGTTCATAATTTGTTATTTACCCGTGTAGTCCACACTTTTACTACAAATTATATACCAATCCAAAAATAGGTAGATTTTGCCATAAAAAATGCGCTAAAATGAAGGCACCAGATCTGCGTGTGATTCTGTCAACATCAAATTAGAATTGCTGCGTAATTCTCTCATTCCTCAACGGAAAGAGATCTCTCTTCTCTCACTCAACTACAATTCTCAAAAAACGCAAGCTACTGAAGCTCCAATAATCAAACGAAAACGCAAGCTACTGAAGCTCCAGTAATCAAACGGAAAGGAGATTTCTGTTCTTCATCTTCATCTTCATCTTCATCTGTTCTTCCATATATTTTCCACCATTGATAGCCATTAAAAAGCTTGAAAGCTTTGAATTCAAATTTGGGTTTTCAAAAATCATTATTTGTTTGGATTGGGTGTTGTTGTAAATAATTCGGAATATGTTTAGGAGTTTATATCTCAATTTTGAGGGGTTTTGGTGAAGATTAGACTTGGTTTTGACTGAATTTTAGATTGAAACTCGAAGAAGAAGAAGAAGAAGAAGAAGAAGAAGAAGAAGAAGAAGAAGAAGAAGAAGAAGACGTATTTCCAGAAATTGTAGATAAATTGTAGATAAATTGTAGATAAATTGTAGATAAATTGTAGATGAATTGTAGATTGGGAAGACTAAAACTTCTACAAATCTTCTACAATTATGTCGAAAATGCCAATTATGCTACAATTGAAATGAGAATTTGGATATTAAAATTCAATGTATCTATTTTGTAGATATCTTGTAGATAAATTGTAGATTATTTGTATTCTGATTGTAGATGCATTATTTTCTGTTTTCACAAATCCAAAACGACTAAAGCTTCTACAAAATCTTCTGCAAAAAACAGTCTACAATTTATCTACAATTTTTCTAATTTGACTACAATTTGACTACAAAATATCTACAAATTCTGGAAATATGTCTTCTTCTTCTTCTTCTTCTTCGAATTTCAATCGACTGTGTTAACCAGTAACCTTCAACCACTGCCCAAAAAAAAATAGGTCAAAGAATTTCGAACTCTCTGACATTATTATTTCCAGTGGGAATTCAAGCGGTTGGATCAAAGAATTTAAAATTTTCTTGTGAATCTGAAAATATGATATTCTTCGACGGTGGTGGGCAGTTGGGGATGATCAACGAGAGGAAGCATAGGAGCATCGTGAGTTGTGTGTGTGTTGTGAACAGTTGAGATGAAAGGAAAGAGAAAGTGGGAAGATAGTCCTATAATTATGCCTAATATAAATGAACCTTTAATTATATCCCTAATTTGAATTATGGTATAGAAATGGTAATTTGGTATGCTTAAATGTAATAAACACAAACCTTAAACATTGAGGGTAATAAGATTTGATATATGGTATAGATAGGCAAAAATCCCAATTTAAAAATAGACAGATCTACGGGTGTTCGTTCAAAAATAGCCACAATTTTAAAAGTAATAGAAATTTAGCCACTTTTGATGTAAAGATAAATCTGAACAAAAATAATGTTTAATATCCGGAAAAATATTACAGCGTAATATACGAGAGTTCTAGTATAATATACCGGTCCAGCATAATATACTGGAGTTTGGAGGACCGGTGCTCCAGTCTCCAATATATTATACTGGAGCCAGCAAAATATACCGGTCCAGCATAATATGCTGAAAGTTGATACACAGGTGCACCAAAATTCAGTATATTATGTTGGACCTGTGTCAGTTGTAATAAAATAGTGACTATTTTTCAATGACTTGGCAAACATTAGCTATTTTTAAATGATCAGTTCGAAAACTGATTAGATTGTGCCATTAGGCTCTTCTTGGGCTGCCTGAATAAGTTAAACCCAAAAGACCTTAACAGGGACTTCGGCCCATTTGATTACTTGAAATATTTTTTCTTTTTCATTCCTACTCTTCTGTTTTTCTTGTGAGATGTATATTATTTGGGAATTTTTTTTTGAGAGAAATTTTTAAAAAAAAGGAGTTTTCAGTTTTTTTTTAATTAAAAATATATATTTTTTTTCAAAATCTTCAAAAATGGTTAATTTTTTTTATATATATATAAAAAGCATGCAAATGCACTTTTGTAAAGCTAAAATTCTAACATTGTTGGTCATGCACATTATTTCAAATATTTGAAAAAATATTTACAAATTAATGTTTGGTTAATACCTCCCCCCCCCCCTCAAATCCCCCGCCCCAACACTTAAACAAAAAAAACACCTCTAGTGATCCCTGATAGGCTGATAGCAAAACAACCAATGCCTTCTTAAAATTAATAGTCATAATAAAAAGCATTAGGTGATTTTTCCATCCATTCAAGCCTTGGCAGATATAATTATCTGGTACCCTGTGTTAGTAAGAGGTAGCAAATATCTTGTAAAATTAATTGAGGTACGCGCAAGCTGACCCGAACATCACAATTATAAAAAAAAAATCTTTTCGAAAATAGCATGGGCTGGCCAGTTTTTGGATCGGTCATTGAAAAATAGCCAGCGTTTGCAAAGTCATTGAAAAATAGCACTTCTACTACAACACAAAAAATTCGAGCATAATATATCAGAGATCAGTGCACCTGTGTATAAACTTCCAGCATATTATGCTGGAACTCCAACACGCGGAAAGTTCAAATATAATATACTGGAGTTTTTTTCTGTATTTTAAACAGTGTATTTGTTCAAATTTATCTCTACATAAAAAACGGCTAAATTTCGATTACTTTTAAAACTGTGGCTATTTTTGAATAACCACTAATAAATCTGACTATTTTTTATTTTCTCCCTCTCCTATGTCAATAGCAAAATGAGAGACAAGGGAGGAATGGGATCAAATGAAGGAAAAAAAGAAGAAGAGATAAACTCGTCAAAGCAAAGGGAATTTATTAATTATAAGCATCCAAACAATTAATGTCCAACTCCAAATACATCAAAATGACAAATTCTCTCGAGAATGAGTACTCATGAAATTTGAAATTGTCATATGTGTTAAACCTTATCAACAGAAGTAGTTTATTTAATAATAATGTCACCAATTATAAGCTATGTTGAAAGATCGAAAAATGACTTTAAGTTGTAAGGCTTAACAACATCCTTAGTTCCATTCCATAGTAATTGAGCAACTTGTTTGTATGCCACTTCTGTAAGATGACCAGAGTCAAAAAACATATACTCCTTCACATTTTTGCACAACTTGTAGTCTTTTACTCGTCTCTTCCCTCCACAACTATAAATTCCTCTGAATGGACCCGTCCCACAGCAAGCACTTTTAGATGTTTTAAAACCTACACAAATGTATATATATATATACATGTTACAAAATCTTACAACATAAAGAAATATCACTCAGTTTGATTCTCGATAAGCGAAATGTATTGAAACGTCAGGAGTAATATTGAATTATATGAATCATCTTATCTAAAAGTTCAAGTTATTAAAAATTTAATATTTTAATTTTAATAATTATTTTATGTATACAACGCCTTCACGTACGTGTATATTTTTTTCCTAATCGCAAGCATATAATTTATTTTGTAAAAAAAGAATAGCCACGTACAGAAAATATCATGCGTTAACGTAGGGTCCAGGAAGGGTCGCACCCCAAGGGGTGTGGTGTAGATCTACCCTAATAGAAGCATTAGTGAATATTTTTACGATTCGAACTTGTGACCTATAGGTTACACGAAGATAACTTTACTGTTATTTTTTTATATATATATAACAAGGTATAAGAATGAAATGTTGATGAATTAAAATACCAGGCATATAGGAACTTACCATATTTTGAAGGGTTGTCAACTCTTTCAATTGCAACTTTGAAGAAATCAAACAAAGAATACTTAAATCCAGGTAATTTTTCCTCTAGTTGCTTTAGCATTTTAGGCAAAGCTGAATTATGTATTTTTGCAAGGTTTGTCAATTCTTCTAGGCAATTACCACTTTTATTTCCTTGTTGGAAATTAAGAGCCCTAGAACCTGGTGTACAACCCAAAGGAGCCAAACTAAGAATGGCAAATTTTCTCCCTCCTTTCTTGTATATTCCCTGTTGCATTAAATGGACAAAAATTAAAAGAAATTTTATGCAAAAGTATAATTAGTTACTTTTTGCTACATTTTGTAAAATTTAGATGACTAGGCGTTTGGACATAAGAGTTGTAAAATTTCAAAAAGAAGTGAAAATGGTATTTGAAAATTAGAGTTATGTTTGGACATGAATATAATTTTAGATTGTTTTTGAAGTTTTGTGAGTGAAAAATTTGAAAAATATTTTTTTGGAGTTTTTCAAATATTCGAAAAATTCCAAAATTCATCTTCAAATGAAAATTAGAAATTTTATGGCCAAATACTGATTTTGGGAAAAAGTAAAAAAAATTCGAAAAAAAGTGAAAAAAATTCTTGTGTCCAAACGGGCTCTAAATCAAAAGTAATACTCCAGCTGTTTCAATTCAGATGAGGTAATTTTACTCGACACGGAATTTAAGAAAAAAGAAGAAGACTTTTGAAATTTGTGGTCTAAAAGCTTAATGGGTAAAAGCTTTATAGGGCCATGACATTTGTGTGGTTATAAAAGTTTCTCATTAAGGGTAAAATGGACAAAAATGAAGAGTTTAAAATTAAATTATTTCCAAATTTAAAAATGTGTCATTTATTTTGGAACAGACTAAAAAGAAAAATAGTTCATCTAATTTGAAATGGATTGAATATATAATCTAATTAGTACCTTAAGAACAGATGTCAAATTGCCCACTACCATCTTTACATATTCTTCCTTAGAATATGTCACAGGAAATTCAAAGTAATCATTATTTCCAGCGCTAAATATGTATACAGCATTGGAGAGGAGTTGTTTGGACTTTTTTGCTCCAAACTTCTTCTTCAAATCTTTAGCCACTTTTTTGAAGTATTTCAATTGTGTTTTAAGGTCTATAACCTGTAATTTAAACCAAAAGAAAAATGTTTATAAGAAAAATGTTTATTAGTGATATCTCTTTCTAGGTAAATACAGAATATACAAGTAATTTAAAGGGCAGTCCCATGCATAAAATATTCCGCATTCACGTAGAATATAAATATTATGGTAAAGAGAATACAAATTCCTTGATGTAAGAAAAAGCTTTTATTTATTTTTTATTTATCTTAATGACGCGGAAGTGTTAAATACAAAGTTTTTCAGGCACAAAATTTTAGGCATTGTTGCACAATATTTTTTTCAGAAATTTTGACACCTCATTTTGGTTAGTAAATTTCATTGGATTACCAAATCTATATTTTATGTAGAACTTCCACATAAAATATGGTGGCAATATAAATTTCTTTGAGATAATTAAGAGTGACTTTGGACATTTGGCTCAAAAGAAATCCTTAGTATTGATTGCTTTTAATGGGGTACTTAAATTGCACGTATAAACAAAAAATTGAAGTGATTGAAGAGGAATATAAAAGTGCTAACAGACACACAACAAAATATAAATTTATTTATGTACATTTTTATAAAATTAAAAAGGATTAACAAGTTGTTTCCTATTAATTATGGGTATTATCACTTTTATGCCGCACCAGAAAAATTAATTGTATTAAGCCTTACAAATTAGAATTAAGGGGAGAACAATGACTTAGAACTTTGAGAGATATTCTTGTTGGGCTTCAGAAGTCCCCAGACGGGCCTAGCTCATGACAGGCCCAATGATCTAACCCATTAGATTGGGGTGAAATTCAAAAATAGCCAGATTTACAAGTGGTCCTTAAAAAATAATCCAATTTCAAAAGTAATCGAAATTTAGCTACTTTTCATGTAAAGATAAATCTGAGCAAAAACACTGTTCAAAACATGGAAAATACGCCAGTATATTATGCTGGAGTTCCAGTATAAGTATACTTGAACTCCAACATATTATATTGGAGTTCCAGGATAAGTATGTTGGAACTCCAGCATAATATGATGGAGCTCCAGCATAAGTACACTAGAACTCCAACATAATATACTGGAGTTCCAGCAAGTATACCGGTCCAGCATAATATACTGGAGTTTGGAGCACCGGTGCTCCACTCTCCAATATATTATATTGGAGCCAACAAAGTATACCGGTCCAGCATAACATGCTGGAGTTCATACACAGGTGCACCGAGCTCCAGTATATTATGCTGGACCGGTCTGTTGCAGCAAAATAGTAGCTATTTTTCATTGACTTGGTAAATGCTGGCTATTTTTGAATGACCAGTCCGAAAACTAGCTATACCGTGCTATTTTTACATTAGATTGCCCTAGTCCGTTTCTACTGTTATCAATTGTGCAAAATACAAAAATGACCGATCTGCCGAAACTAATCGCATTGGCTAGCTAAAGTTGTATAAAATATGTTTTTTTTATATATAATACATGTATATATAAAAAGTATATATTTTATCAACTATTATTTTTAGGAGCGACTAAAAATATATATTTTTGGTCCAAGTAGGAACTAGGAATCAAATGGGAATAATAAACATCACTTACAAAGCCACGAAAAGTTTCTTCTAAGCAGCCAGCTCCTCCTGATGCGAAATTCACTCCATGGATAAATCCATCTTTGCCAATACCAAAATAGGATGGAATGAGTGGCAACTCTGCATATTCGGCTAAAAACAACACAATGAATTAACTTGCTATTCCAAAATAGAAATATTCTTATTTATAAATGATAAGAATTGAATCATATATACATAGAAAGATTTTCTATAAATATACGCAGTATAAATTTTCGACGAAATTTTTTTAATTAAACCCTTTTGATTCCGTCAACTGGTATCTAGTACTACGCGCCCCTAAAATCAAATCTATTCTAATATGTTCAGATACATGAGGAAAACGGAGAAACTGACACTTATCCTTTTTCTTCATCCTTTTTTTTTTTTTCCAGAAATAAGAAGGGAAGCCTTGGAGCAACGGTAAAGTTGTCTTCGTGTAACCTAAACATTACGGGTTTAAGTTGTGTAAGTAACCACTAATGCTTGCATTAGGGTAGACCGTTTATATCACACCTTGAAGTACGAACCCTCTCCAAACTTTGTGTAAACACAGAATACTTTGTGCACCAGACTACTTATTTTTAATGGACAAAAGGCGGGATACAGACAAAATTAATAGCTTCAATATATATTAAAGGGGTGAAAAGTTAATGTTACCAATGAAATCAGGAATGATACGACCATCACAAAATCTGCCAGTAGGAGGCTTGAAGAATGATTCACCATAAGGCCACCAATTAGCTTGGAATTGAGTAGTTGTATTAATATAATTATTATTCCCAGGATCAAAGAGGGAATCACCAAATACAAAGAGAGCTGATCTATCATAGCTGCCATGGCAATACACAAATTGTATAAAACAGGCAGCAATGATGAAGCCAAGAAAGAAGTTGGAACTCAAAGCCATAACTTTTAGCACTAATTTTCTACTTGAAAAGAAGAAGTTTTCAGTTTCTTGAAATAATTAAGAGTGATTGAGTTTTCTTTAATAAGAGGTCTTTCTGGCAGGAAATAGTTAAGTCGTCTTTAGAAAATAGTTGACTAGACTTGGGGAATTTAAAAATGGAGCATCTTGGACTTCCCCTTCCAATAGATGACAAGCACGATGGAAATATGCGAGCATACTAATTAATTATTTGATTTGCATGTGATTTCAGAAGTAAAAAAGACATCTTTGACTAGAAAAAAGAAAATAAAAAATATTAAGTCTTTGTCATTTATTATTCAAGTATTTGATTAGCATCTTTGACTAAAGTATATATAAAAATTGAGGGTATAATATTATGAAAATTGTACATTACACATTATTTGGGCGGGGTTCTAAAAAGACATAAAGGAAGGAATTATACTACTAAAAACGGGTAAATTCCGTCCAACCAAATCGCCATTATTCGGTCGGTAATCGGTAAAAAGCAACCGAATCGTGATCAACTAAGTGCGGTCGGAAAATAAATAGTCGGCAGAGCATATCGACCGAAATCGATCGGATACGACCAACCAATATAATCGGTCATTAAAAACGATCATAAACTAGTCTCTGACACAAAAATAAATATACCGATCAATATCGGTCGATATGTTTATTTAATGTCTTATATTAACTGACTTAAGTTAGTCGGTATGATAATATTATTATTTAATTTTAAACGAAGATACCAACCAACATTGGTAGGTCGGAAAAATACTTATTATTTGTATATAGCAAATATTTATATAGACCGACTAATGTTGGTCGTTACATTCTTATTTCTAGGTTTTTGTAGCTGTTATTTGTGGCTTGAATTGTTTCTTTGTATTTTTAAGAAACCTATAATCTCAATAGGTTTGGAAAAATCCATTGTTCTAATAGATTTGGAAAAGAAAATCTTATTATCCTTTTCGGATTGGGAAACCTTTCTCTTACAGGTTTGGGACTATTTGGGATCTATATATAGGGGTTTTAGTTGGGGATTCTATAGATGATATTGCACATTTCTTCTCATTCATAGTGAAAAACTTCTGCCCCGAGAATTAGGCTTAGCCAAACCTCGTTAAATTCATGTATTGATTTTTCTTCTCTATTTGTCTTGTATGTGATTGTGTGCTAGTTAACCTTGTTATTTGTGGTTTGAATTATTTTCTTGTATTTTTAAGAAATCCATAATCTCTATAATGTTATACCTCATGTTTTCGTACGTAAAAATATGCCATAAGTAAATTGATGAAACCTCGAAAGTGAGATGTGTAACGACCTGGCCGGTCGTTTTAAGAATTTATGCCCTGATCCCCTATTAACTGCTTTCCCCGTATTTATTTCTGCTATTTTGATTTGCCGGGATGTTCGGTTTTGAGTTTCGGAGAGTTTTGGGACACTTAGTCCCTAAATGAGAGCTTAAGTTTTGGAACTTTGACCGTAGTCGGAACAGTGTGAAGACGGCCTCAGAATGGAATTCCGATAGTTCCGTTAGCTCTGTTGGGTGATTTCAGGCTTAGAGGCGTGTTCGGATTGTGTATTGGAGGTCTGTAGCTAATTTAGGCTTGAAATGCCAAAAGTTGAATTTCGAAGTTTCCGGTTCGTTAGTGAGATTTTGACGCGAGGGTCGGAATGGAATTCCGGAAGTTGGAGTAGCTCCGTAGTGTTGAATGTGACGTGTGTGCAAAATTTAAGGTCATTCGGATGAGGTTTGTTAGAATTTTTGATCGAAAGCGTAAATTTAGAGTTTTGGAGTTCTTAGGCTTGAATCCGTGGTTGATTCATCGTTTCGATGTTGTTTTAGGTGTTCTAAGGATTGGTATATGTTTGGATAGTGGTATATGAATTGTTCGTGCTTTTGGTTGAGGTCCCGGGGGCCTCGGGATGATTTCGGATGTTTGACAGAAAGGTTTGGAGTTGAAAGTTGCAGTTGAAGCTTTAAGTCTGCTGTCATAACTGCACCTGCGGCTTGGGGACCGCAGGTGCGAGGCTGCAGAAGTGGTCAAGCAATTGCAGAAGCGGTTTAAGGCAAAAAGGGAGTTGACCGCAGATGCGATCAGGGCATCGCAGAAGCAGCTCGGCATTTGCGGTAAGGTAGTCGCAGGTGCGAAAAGTCCTCCTTTAATGAAAAATCGCACATGTGACCTTGGATCCGCAGAAGCGGGACTGCAGAGGCGGTTTCACTGGTCAGAAAATAGGGATATCGAGGGTTTAGTTTCAAAACTTGGAAAAATCAAATTGAAGCTCGAGACAGGGCGATTTTGGGAGGAAGTTGAAGAGGAAATCATTGGGTAACAATTCTTTTAACCCTTTCTAGTTATATTCCATCAATCTATTGTTAGTTTTATTATTTAATTTCGGATTGGAGATGAAAATTTGGAAAAAAGTTGGAAGAAAGTTCTTAGACCTAGAATTTGACTTTTGATTGGGAATCTGACCTTGAATTATGGTACTTTTGGTGTGACTGAACTCGTGGAAGTGTGAGGATTCTGAAGATGTAAATTTTACCCGATTCCGAGACATGGGCCCGAGGGACGTTTTGGTCATTTTACCTAATTTCGCGTATTAACTTAGAATTTCTTTGTAGAATCAGTTACTTGAAGTGTTATTTATATTATGAAACTGAATTGAATAGATTTGGGTCATTTGGAGTCGAGTACTCGTGGCAAGAGCGTGGTTTCAGATTGATTTGAGCTGGTTCGAGGTAAGTGGCTTGCCTAATCTTGTGTGAGGGACATTCCCCTTAGGATTTGGTATTGTGGCAATTGAATCGCCTTGTACGTGAGGTGACGAGTGTGTACTTGTACTAATTGTTGAAAAACCTATTTTCACTAAAGTAGCTTTAATTGTGTTTTCCTTTCCTGCTTACTTTACTTGAAATTTTAGCCTGCTGTTAGCTTAGAGAATCATGTTTAATTGATTTAATTGTTTTATTGCTTAAATTGCCTTAATTGTATTATGTGAAGCATGTTAGGT
The DNA here is from genome assembly GCF_000393655.2 of Nicotiana sylvestris. Lineage (NCBI taxonomy): Eukaryota > Viridiplantae > Streptophyta > Magnoliopsida > Solanales > Solanaceae > Nicotiana > Nicotiana sylvestris. Next base: position 6,686,958 of record NC_091059.1, read on the forward strand.
TAGAATTACCTGTTTTACTTGGTACGAAATTGAGCTTAATTGAGTATTCCTTGTGTTGTTGCTGTGTGTTTTTACTTTGGGACTACGGGACGGTATCCCGGGAGATTCCCTATACGTATTTATGATTTGAGCTGAGGTGCGAGATACCGAGAGATCCCTAGCATGTATATTGAGGATACCAAGAGATCCTCAGGATACAAGGAGATCCCTAGCATATATTGAGGATACCAAGAGATCCTCGGGATACCAAGAGATTCCTAGCATATATTGAGGATACCAAGAGATCCCTTGCACATATTGAGGGTAATAAGAGATCCTCGGATACTGAGAGATCCCCGGTTATTATCTTTGTGAAAAGTAGCATTCCTTGTGATTGTTTTTGCCTCTGTTTCAGTTGTAGTTATCTTTATTATCCTGTATTAATTCTTACGTTATCTTTCAACTATACTCCTTTATCTTATACTTTCACACCGTATATTTTTATTTAATCTCAGTAGGGCTATAACCTTCCTCGTCACTACCCGACCGAGGTTAGGCTTGACATTTATTGAGTACCGTTATGGTGTACTCATGCCCTTTCTGTGCATGTTTTTCATGTGCAGATCCAGGTACCTCCACCCAGACTTATCACGCTTGAGACGAGGCATTCATAGAGACTCCGAGGTATATCTGCCGCGTCCGCAGACCGAAGAGTCCCTTTCTACTCTCCCTTTTGTATTAGCCCTTCCGTACTTTGTGTCTTTGTTAGATATTCTAGAGTTAAAAGTTTGTAAACTTTCAAAGGCTTGTGATCATGAGATTTCGGATTTTGGGAAATGTATTTAGCTTTCGAGAGTTGATATTGTGTATGCCAAGCGACACTTTAAATTACTATTTTATTTCGCTAGTTCGGTTTTAAATTATTTCTTTCGCAAATTGTTTTTTTTCCGCATTGTTAGGCTTACCTAGTCGTAGAGACTAGGTGTCATCATGATGGTTCACGGAGGGCAAACCAGGGTCGTGAAAAGTTGGTATCAGAGCTCTAGGTTCATTGGAGTCATGAATCACAAACTGATTTATTAGAGTCTCGTGGATCGGTACAGAGACGTCTGTACTTATCTGCGAGAGGCTATGTAACTGTTAGAAAAATTCCACTTCATTTGATTTCCTTGTTATGCGAGATTTGATGTCACAATTCTAAACTTTTGTCTTCTATTCTCTCACAAATGGTGAGGACGCGCGCTACCCGAGATGATTAGGCACCCGCGCCCCTACTGCAACCGTCATAGGCCGGGGCTGGGGTAGAGGCCGAGGATGCGCACGTGGTGCAACTAGAGAACTTGTGCAAGCTGCCACCGAGGTACCACCAGCAGTTCCATCCAGAGTCCAGGCACCTGATACGCCTACTGCTACTACTACTCCAGCACTTCAGGAGACTCTGGCACAGTTCATGAGCATGTACACCACTTTGGCTCAGGCAGGGTTGCTTACCCTTGCTGCAGCTACATCTCAGGCCGGGGGAGGAGCACAGACTCCCGCTACCCGCACTCCTGAGCAGCGAGTGCATGTTGAGCAGGTTCCCGAGATTATTCTTGTACCGCCTGTAGTCCGAGATTAGTCCGAGGACAGGGCAGCGGTTTCCGAGGATGAGTAGTTGAGGCTTGAGAGGTTCAAGAAGTACAAACTTCTTGTATTCAGTAGTCTAGCATCAGATGATGCTTTGGGATTTCTAGATGAGTGTTACCGCATTCTCTGTATCAGGGCCGAGGGGGTTTTCTTCACTACCTTACAGCTTCGAGGAGCCGCCTATGAGTGATGGCGCACCTATGAGTTAGACAGTCCGGATGAGGCTGCTTTACTGACTTGGACTCAGTTTTCAGATCTGTTCCTGAGAGAGTATGTTCCTTAGAGCCTCAGGGATGCATGGTGCGCAGAGTTTGAGCATATGCACCAGGATGCTATGACTGTCTCAGAGTATGATGTCCGTTACACTAGTTTGGCTAGACATGCACCAGCCTTGGTTTCTACTGTTTGCGAGAGGGTTCACCGGTTTATTGAGGGGCTTATTCCCAGCATCAGGTCTAGCATGGCTCGTGAGCTGGAGATGGATATTTCTTATCAGTAGGTGGTGAGCATTGCTAGGAGGATTGAGGGTATGCATGCCAGGGAGAGAGATGAGAGGGAGGCCAAGAGGTCTCGAGAGTCGGGCCATTATTTTGGTGCCCGTGCCCAAGCTGCAGGTCGTCATGGTAGGGGTTATATGAGTCGCCCTGTTCATTCAGATCTTCTAGAAGCCAGTGGTATTCCAACTCCTCTTAGGCCTTAGGAGCCTTATTATGCACCTCCGGTATCTAGCGTGCCTCCTGCACGGGGTGCTTTCAGAGGTCAGTCCAGCAGACCTGGCCCGAGCCAGTCACAGTCGCCACGTCCTCCCAGAGATTTTTTTTTGAGTGTGGAGACACATGCCATATGGTGAGGGGTTGCCCTAGACTTGGGATGAGTGAGCCTCCACAAACTTCTCAGCCACAACGCACCCCGCAAAGTTCTCAGGCTATGGTCACAACTCCAGTTGCTACCCCACATGCTCAGCCAGCTAGAGGTAGAGGTCAGGAAGGTAGAGGTTACTCTAGAGGGGGAGGCCAGGCTCGATACTATGCCTTTCCTGCCTGTACCGAGGTTGTTGCCTCCGATTTTGTCATCACAGGTATTATATTGGTTTGTCAAAGAGATGCATCGGTTCTATTCGATCCAGGCTCCACTTACTCTTATGTGTCTTCTTATTTTGCTCTGCATTTGGGGGTACCTCGGGATTCTTTGAGTTCCCCTGTTTATGTTTCTACTCCTATGGGAGATTCTCTTATTGTGGACCGCATTTATCGGTCATGTTTGGTTGCTCTTAGTGGTTTTGAGACCAGAGCCAATTTATTATTGCTCAGCATGGTAGATTTTGATATAATCTTGGGCATGGACTGGTTGTCACCCCATTATGCTATTCTTGATTGTCACGCCAAAACCGTGACGCTAGCTATGCCAGGTGTACCGATTGTTGAGTGAAGGGGTACTTTAGATCACACTCCTAGTAGAGTTATTTCTTTCCTTAAGGCTTAGCAAATGGTTGAGAAGGGGTGTGATGCGTATTTAACTTATGTGAGAGATGTCAGTATTGATACCCCTTCTGTTGATTCAGTCCCAGTTGTACGGGATTTTCCCGATGTGTTTCCAGCTGATCTTTCGGGCATGCCACCTGATAGAGATATTGATTTTGGCATTGATCTGTTGCCAGGCACTCAGCCCATTTCTATTCCTCCGTATCGTATGACTCCTTCTGAGTTGAAGCATCAGTTACAAGAATTGCTTGATAAGGGTTTTATTCGGCCCAGTGTATCACCTTGGGGTGCTCCTATCTTGTTTGTGAAGAAAAAGGATGGTTATATGCGTATGTATTGATTATTGCCAGTTGAACAAAGTTATAGTGAAGAACCGTTATCCTTTACCTTGTATTGATGATCTGTTTAACCATCTTCAGGGTGCACGAGTGTTTTCTAAGATTGACTTGCGCTCAGGTTACCATCAGTTGAAGATTCGGGAGCCAGATATCTTGAAGACTACTTTCAGGACTCGGTATGGTCATTACGAGTTCCTTGTTATGTCATTTGGGCTGACCAATGCCCTAACAACCTTTATGCATTTGATGCACAATGTGTTCCATCCATATCTTGACTCATTCGTCATTGTCTTTATTGATGATATTCTGGTGTATTACCGGAGTCGGGAAGATCATGAGCAGTACCTGAGGACAATGCTTCAGACCTTGAGAGAAAAGAAGTTATATGCTAAGTTCTCAAAATGTGAGCTTTTGTTGGATTTTGTGGCATTCTTAGGCCACGTGGTGTCGAGCGAGGGTATTCAGGTGGATCCAAAGAAAATAGAGGCAGTGCAGAGTTGGACCAGACCATTCTCAACTACAGAGATCTGTAGTTTTCTTGGCTTGGCGGGTTATTACCGTCGTTTTGTGGAGGGGTTTTCTAGATTGCAGCCCCTATGACCAGATTGACCCAGAAGGGTGCTTCGTTCCAGTGGCGAAAGAGTGTGAGGCGAGCTTTCAGAGGCTCAAGACAGCTTTGACTACAACCCCAATTTTGATATTGCCTACAGGTTTGGGGTTTTACACTGTCTATTGTGATGCCTCAAGGATTGGCCTTGGAGCGGTTTTGATGCAGGACGGTAGGGTGATTGCCTACACGTCCAGACAATTGAAGGTCCACGAGAAGAATTATCCGGTCCACGACCTTGAGTTAGATGCCATTGTTCACGCCCTAAAAATTTGGCACCATTATTTATACGGGGTTCCTTGTGAGATTTATACGGATCACAGGAGCTTGCAACACCTGTTCAAGCAAAAAGATCTAAACTTGCGCCAGAGGAGGTGGTTAGAGTTGCTGAAGGACTATGATATCACTATTTTGTATCACCCAGGCAAGGCCAATGTGGTGGCCGATGCCTTGAGTTTCTGAGCTGAGAGTTTGGGGAGTTTGGCTTATTTACCAGCATTGAAGAGGCCTATGGCGATTGATGTTTAGGCCTTAGCCAGCCAGTTTGTGAGATTGGATCTTTCGGAGCCCAATCGGGTTCTAGCTTACGTGGTTTCTTGGTCTTCCTTATTTGATCGTATCAGGGAGCGTCAGTATGATGACCCTTATTTGTTTGTCCTCAAGGACAAGGTTCAGCATGGTGATGCTAGAGATGTGAACATTTGTGATGACGGGGTATTGAGGATGCAAGGTCGGATTTGTGCACCCAATGTTGATAGGCTTAGGGAGTTGCTAGAAGAGGCCCATAGTTCGCGGTATTCCATTCATCCGGGTGCCGCAAAGATGTATCAGTATTTGAGGCAGCACTATTGGTGGAGGCGGATGAAGAAAGATATAGTTGGATTTGTTGCCCTGTGCCCCAATTGTCAGCAAGTGCAATATGAGCACCAAAGACCGGGAGGATTGCTTCAGCAGATAAAGATTCCGGAGTGGAAGTGGGAGCGGATCACTATGGACTTTGTAGTTGGGCTCCCATGAACTTTGAGAAAGTTCGATGCTATTTGGGTAATTGTGGATCGACTGACCAAGTTGACGCACTTCATTCTTGTGTGTACTACCTATTCTTCGGAGCGTCTTGCAGAGATTTAAATCCGGGAGATTGTTTGTCTACATGGTATTCCAGTTTCCATCATTTCAGATAGAGGTACTCAGTTCACATCACGGTTCTGGAGGGCCGTTCAACATGAGTTGGGTACTCGGGTGGAGTTGAGTACAACATTTTACCCTTAGACGGACGGATAGTCCGAGTGCACTATTCATATTCTTAAGGATATGCTCTATGCGTGTGTGATTGAGTTTCGAGGGTCTTGGGATTAGTTCTTGCCATTGGCGGACTTCGTCTACAACAACAACTATCAGTCCATCATTCAGATGACACCGTATGAGGCTTTATATGGTAGGTGGTGTAGATCCCTGGTGGGTTGGTTTGAGCCGGGTGAGGCCAGATTATTGGGCACAGACTTGGTTCAGGATTCTTTGGATAAGGTTAAGGTGATTCAGGATAGACTCCGTACAGCCCAATCCAGACAGAAGAGTTACGCGGACCGGAAGGTTCGTGATGTTTCCTATATGGTTGGAAAGCGGGTTCTGCTTCGGGTATTACCTATGAAGGGAGTTATGAGAATAAAGGAAAGTTGAGTCCGAGGTTTATTGGCCCTTTTGAGATATTGAGGCGTGTTGGGGAGGTTGCTTGTGAGCTTGACCTACCTCCCAGCTTGGCAGGATTTCATCCGGTATTTCATGTTTCGATGCTCTGGAGGTATCACGGTGATCCATCGCACGTGTTGGATTTCAGTTCAGTCCATTTGGACAAGGATCTATCCTATGTTGAGGAGCCAATGGCAATATTAGACAGACATATTAAAAAGCTGAGGTCAAAGAATATTGCGTCAGTAAAGGTTCAGTGGCGGGGTCAGCCGATCGAGGAGGTGATTTGGGAGACCGAGCAGGATGTGCGTAGCCATTATCCTCATCTTTTCACTACTTCAGGTATGTCTCTATGCTCGTTCGAGGAAGAATGAATATTTAAGTATGGGAGGATGTAAGAATTTATGCCCCGATCCCCTATTAATTACTTTCCCCGTGTTTATTTCTGCTATTTTGATTTGCCGGGATGTTCGGTTTTGAGTTTCGGAAAGTTTTGGGACACTTAGTCCCTAAATGAGAGCTTAAGTTTTGGAACTTTTACCTTAGTCGGAACAGTGTGAAGACGGCCTCAGAATGGAATTCTGATGGTTCCGTTAGCTCGGTTGGGTGATTTTGGGCTTAGGGGCGTGTTCGGATTGTGTATTGGAGGCCCGTAGATAATTTAGGCTTGCAATGCTAAAAGTCGAATTTTGAAGTTTCCGGTACGTTAGTGAGATTTTGATCCGAGGGTCAGAATGGAATTCCGGAAGTTGGAGTAGCTCGGTAGTGTTGAATGTGAGGTGTGTGCAAAATTTTAGGTCATTCGGACGAGGTTTGACAGAATTTTTGATTGAAAGCATAAATTTAGAGTTTTTGAGTTCTTAGGCTTGAATCCGTGGTTGATTCGTCGTTTCGATGTTGTTTTAGGTGTTCTAAGGATTGGTATAAGTTTGGATACTGGTATATGACTTGTTCGTACTTTTGGTTGAAGTCACGGGGGCCTCGGGATGATTTCGGATGTTTGACGGAAAGGTTTGGAGTTGAAATTTGTAGCTGAAGCTTTAAGTCTGCTATCATAACCGCACTTTCGACTTAGGGACCGCAGGTGCGAGGCCGCAGAAGCGGTTTAAGGCAAAAAGGGAGTTGACCGCAGATGCGCTCAAGGCACCGCAGAAGCGGCTCCGCGTTTGCGGTAAGGTAGTCGTAGGTGCGAAAAGTCCTCCTTTAATGAAAAATCGAAGATGTGACCTTGGCTCCGCAGAAGTGGGACCGCAGGTGTGGTCCCAGGACCGCAGATGCGGTTTCACTGGTCAAAAAATAGGGATTTCAAGGGTTTAGTTTCAAAACTTGGAAAAATCAAATTGGAGCTCGGGAGAGGGCGATTTTGGGAGGAAGTGGAAGAGGAAATCATTGGGTAACAATTCTTTTAACCCTTTCTAGTTATATTCCATCAATATATTGTTAGTTTTATTATTTAATTTCGGATTGGAGTTGAAAATTTGGGGAAAACTTGGAAGAAAGTTGACCTAGAATTCGACTTTTGATTGGGAATATGACCTTGGATTTTGGTACTTTTGGTATGACTGAACTCGAGGGAGTGTGAGGATCCTGAAAATGTAAATTTTACCCGATTCCGAGATGTGGGCCAGAGGGGAATTTTGGTCATTTTACCTAGTTTCCCGTATTAGCTTAGAATTTCTTTGTAGAATCAGTTACTTGAAGTGTTATTTACATTATGCAACTAAATTGAATAGATTTGGGCCATTTGGAGTCGAGTACTCGTGGCAAGAGCATGGTTTCAGATTGATTTGAGCTGGTTTGAGGTAAGTGGCTTACCTAACCTTGTATGGGGGACATTCCCCTTAGGATTTGGTATTGTGGTAATTGAATACCCTTGTACGTGAGGTGACGAGTGCGTACTTTGCTAATTGTTGAAAAACCCGTTTTCACTAAAGTAGCTTTAATTGTGTTTTCCTTTCCTGCTTACTCTACTTGAAATTTTAGCCTGCTGTTAGCTTAGAGAAGCATGTTTAATTGACTTAATTGTTTTATTGCTTAAACTGCCTTAACTGTATTATGTGAAGCATGTTAGGTTAGAATTTCCTGTTTTACTTGGTATGAAATTGAGATTAATTGAGTATTCCTTGTGTTGTTGCTGTGTGTTTTTACTTTTGGATTACGGGACGACATCCCGGGAGATCCCTTGTACGTATTTATGATTTGAGCTGAGGTACGGGATATCGAGAGATCCCTAGCACGTATATTGATGATACCAAGAGATCCTCGGGGTACCATATCAAGAGATCCCTAGCATATATTGTGGATACCAAGAGATCCCTAGCATATATTGAGGGTACCAAGAGATCCTCGGGATATCAAAAGATCCCTGACACATATTGAGGGTACTAAGAGATCCTCGGGATACTGAGAGATTCGCGGTTATTATCTTTGTGAAGAGTAGCATTCCTTGTGATTGTTTTTGCCTCTGTTTCAGTTTTAATTATCTTTATTATCTTATATTAATTATTATTATTATCTTTCAACTGTACTGCTTTATCTTATACTGTCACACCGTATATTTTATTTAATCTCAGTAAGGGCCTGACCTTCCTCGTCACTACCCTACCGAGGTTAGGCTTGTCACTTATTGAGTACCTCTGTGGTGTAATCATGCCCTTTCTGTGCATGTTTTTCATGTGCAAATCCAGGTACCTCCACCCAGACTTATCACGCTTGAGACGAGGCGTTTGTAGAGACTCCGACGTATATCTACCGCGTCCGCAGATCGAAGAGTCCCTTTCTACTCTCCTTTTTGTAATAGCCCTTCCGTACTTTGTGTCTTTGTTAGATATTCTGGAGTTAGACATGTAAACTTTCAAAGGCTTGTGATCATGAGATTCCGGGTTTTGGGAAATGTATTTTCCTTTCGAAAGTTGATATTTTGTCTGCCAAGCGGCACTTTAAATTACTGTTTTATTTCGCTACTTCGGTTTTAAATTATTTCTTCCGCAAATTGGTTTATTTTCCGCATTATTAGGCTTACCTAGTCTTAGAGACTAGGTGCCGTCATGATGGTTCACGAAGGGCAAACCGAGGTCATGACAAGATGTTACATCCCGCATTTCGTACGATAAGGTTTCGTCGTAAATTAATCGACGTAAGTTCGGGAATGAGATTTTGTGAGATTATAAGTATTGTACTATTTCAAACAAGTGATAAGTAAATTCATGGAAGTGAGAGGGTGAGTGAATCAAAGAAAATGAATTTCGTCAAAATTTGACATTTTGGGGTAAAATACGGTCTAAGCTATAATACCTCGCATTTATGGACTAGTGTCATACAAGATGCCACATGGCCATAATAGAAAGAAAGGTGTACAAAGTGTATTAAAAGTGAGTACTATTTTAAGTAATTTGAGATAATTCTTAATTATATAAGCAATTGGTTAATTATTGGGTAGTGGGAGATTATCAAAGTAATCATGAGATTAGTAATTAATTAATAGCGAATTGTGATAAGGCTTGCACCACAAAAACATGGTAGCCCTTGAATTTGGCAACAAAACCCATTAGGTGACTCATAAAAGGCTTGGCAATGTGTCACTTTAATATATAGATATGGCAAGAACATGCATTATACAAATATAAGGCCTTTAACATTCTGTAAGGCTTCTTTCAACGTGAGTTACATACTTTCAAAGGTGAGTTACATTCTTTTAACATTCTTTCAACGTGAGCTTCACAAATAATATTGTGAAGATACAACATCACGTTTCAGAGAAATTTCATACATGATTTACAATAGTCGGAGCTATAACGTGAGATTTGCGATTCTAAGGAAGTACTGTGCAACCTTTTCCAAGAATATAATACGGATTTTCCCTACTCCAGGTATGTTAAGACCATCCCTTCTTTCTTTTGGCATGATCTATATGACATGAACGAAACGAGCAAATGCACACCTTCCATAAATTACTCTACTCGTAGAAATTCGAGAGATATGTATGTTCTTATCCTCCCATAAGCCTTATTATTCTATCATTTGATCATGGGTCTCACCAAAATACATATTTGATAAAGTTTATCCGAAAGACATATTGAGTTTTATGGCATTCCGAGAAAATCTTATTAACGTATTTCTTATGCATTTATACATGTACATTGACCCATGACTCAGACGGTGTTATATACGCGTATATATGTATATATATGTATATGGGATATGGGAAAAGGTTATGGCGTTATATATGCACCACCACCTGATCAGCTGGTATGCATTGACGATTTTTCCCACAGTGGCCGAGATGATATGATGGGATACCCTCAGAGGCTGGATGATATTATGAACACATGTACCTATGCACGACATGACATTTATACACATATGCATGACATTATAAGTATTTCATGATTTATAGAGTTATCCAGACTTACAGGTTGAGTCATTTACTCTATATTTCTCCCATGTCTTTTATGTAATTATTTAGGTGCCTTACATACTCGGTACATTATTCATATTGATGTCTCTTTTGCTTGGGGACGCTGCGTTTCATGCCCGCATGTCCTGATAGACAGGTCGAGAGTCCTCCAAGTAGGATGTCAGCTCAGCGAAAGGTGTTGGTGCACTCTATTTGCTCCGGAGTTGCTTCTTTGGTCAGTATGATTAGTAAATGTATTGATTGGTATGGCAGGACCCTGTCCCGACCTTTATGATATTATGTATTCTTAGAGGCTTGTAGACAAATGTCATGTATATGGATACTTGTATGGCCTTGTCGGCCTATATTTTGATATATAAAGAATTATGCCGGCCTTATAGGCTCGTACTTCATATGTATAAATGTGTATTACCTCATGCTTTACTCCGGTTCATATACCTATGATAGAATAATATGAAAGATACGTTATGTTGGTACTCGGTTGAGTAAGGTACCGGGTGCCCGTTGCGGCCCACAGGTTTGGATGTGACAAAAGTGGTATCAGAGCAGTTCTGTCCTAGGGAGTCTACAAGCCGTGTCTAGTAGAGTCTGTTTTATGGGTGTGTGGTGCACCACACTTATAAGCAGGAGGCTACAGGGCATTTAGGACTGTCACTCTTTCTTCTTACTCTAGATCGTGTGGTAGAGCTCAGTTGTAAGAATTCAAGTTCTTAACTCCTATTTTATTCATAATAAGATGATACCTACATCCAGAAAGACGGTTGGTAAAAGATATGGCTATGGAAGAGTTGAGTCAAAGGAACTCGACTTTGCATCATGCTTATGATAAGTAAATGTGAGGTCTTCAGTGGATCATGTGTGTACTGAAAGGTGTAAGCCCCTTGATAAGGAGTCTTGAGGCAAGAATACCTATCCATCTTAATGGTGAAAGATAATGAGAGATTCAGAAGATAAATACAAGTTTGAACAATCAAAAAAAGCAAGATGAAGAAGATTACGGGGCGCCCAGTTAATGAAGGTTTACAGTATTTATAATTCAGGCAGAGGAATATAAGCTTTCTGAGTTGTATTCAACAGTAACAGAGGTATGTACGATTGGCCATACCCATCTCAGTTATGCCCTATGGGGGCTAACAGGTGTAGTTTTAGAAAAGGACAAAACATCAGGATCCAGAGAAGATTCATGAGGAATTCAGAGAATGGTCATTTAGGAAGATGCTTCCCTAAAGCAAGCAATGTAAGCAAAGTTCAACTTAAAGAACTATGTGTGCCAGTTACACTATGTGTCACCCTTGTGAGTAAGGAATTTCATTATCCTTGGTACAAAAGGATCACCACAAGGCGAGTAAGGGTCATCGATGGTATGAAAGGACGCTGAAGATGAAGAGGTAAAACATCTATAGGTAGGACGTCGTAGCTCCAACTCTTAGTACTCCCCTAAAGGGGGGATATGGTATGGTGTGGCGTTAAGTAAGAATTAGGTGATTCTAGTAATTATGGAATGGTAAAGGAAGAATGCGATAAAAATGAGATTGCACTTATTCAAAGTCTACATGTATGCTGCAATTCCAGAACATTATGCAAACACGACGTCAAGGAGAGGAAGTAAGGGTCCCTTCCTGAGTTGTTATTGATATATAAGGAGCCAGTGCGACATGTAATTTAAGACAAAGGAAATAACCCAAGAAATATTACGCGGAATATTGATATTAGAATGGACCAACGAGTAGTTAGTAAGTTGATTCAGGAAGGGCCTAGTTGTGGCTAGACAAAAATATACAGACAAATCAATAGATTGTGCAAGATAAACAGAATGAACCCCAACATGGGAAATTCAGTCCCACGAATATGACATCATGACCTTGAGAAATATTCGGATAGGAGTTGGGATAGTAAAAGTTACCATATGAGTATTACGGAAATAAAAGAGAATGTCACTGCGAAGATAGTCTAAATATTAGTTCAGAAGCAACCCTACAAGCCAAGGGCGTGGAGGTAAGTAACTACAGATAATTAGAGGCGAAGAAGAATGTCAAAAATTCCATTGGGTATAAGATGTAATAAGCTCGCATATTTACAAGAGTAAGAGGATCCTCCTGAAGTACTACAATGAAAGACTAAGCTAAGGAAAATAAGGAAGAAGGCTTCAACCTAAACTCAGTGACCTAAAGAGGAAATGGTCTTATAACAACAGTCTCACAACAACATTGTAAGCACTCCAAAGGAAAGTCACACCTATCGTGGCTAATGAACGAGAAGTAAAATTAAAAGTAATATTCGAGATCATATGAGTTGCACGAATACTCTGGCATATGTGGGCACTAAGATAAGCTAAGTATGGATGCAACCAGGGGGCAGAAAGACAAGGAAAAGTAATAGCTTATGTTAAAGAAATCTAAGAAGGAACAAAAAGAATTATTCGATCAATGATCCCGAGTTGGTGACGTTATGAACGCATTTAAGAGTTTGGAGTTTTATACCTGCAGCATATACATCTGTAGAAGATTCTGGTATACGTTAAAAGAAAGAATTTATCCCAGGTCATAGACGAAGGATTGAATTGTTAGAGGATTGTATCATGAATATCCCTCAGCGGCCATGAAAGGCTAAAGTAATAACTAATACCAGGAGCCGCAGATCAGAAGATAGCTTAAGCCCACTTAAAGGCTGATCAGAAAGTAGAGGAAACTAAAGAGTCACATCGACTAAGTAAACCAGGAGTGGACCAAGAGAATTATAGACCTCTGGATCACTCTTAAATAGCAGAGGTATAAGAGAGATAGTACAATAGCCATATTTTATAACGGCTCAACGATGAAGCCAACTGAAGAGTACCAGCCTCATAAGAAGTTAGTATGAAGCTCCCACCAGATTGTGTATACACTAGAGGTGTAAGTATTATAATAGAGCTTCAAGTTATGGACGTGAATTACACCATGGTGGAAGGGAGGTCATGAAAGAGATAGAAAGTACGATGCGAGATTTTAAGGTAAGTAATGTAAATGTGAACAACGTACGAGGTACTCAAAGGCAGAAGATCGTGAATAGTCCATACTTCAGATAAAGGGCTAGAAGCGCAGGGATTCAGTATCTAGAAATAATAGCGGCATCGTCAGTAGCATATCTTCCAGCCTATGGTCTAGGTATCAAAAAGCCTGACTAAGAGCGTAAAGAAGAGTTAGAGATTATGTGATGTCTCGCTTGATGTTCCAAAATGACATAAGGAAATCTATGATGCAAGCAAGTTGAAAGGTTGCAAGTAATATAAATAGATATGTGTAGGTCGCAAGCTATTGTATGGTGCAGCGACAAGGTTCTAGAAGACAGGAGTAAGGATAAGAACGGGCGAATGAGAAGGTAACGAAAATGGATAAGTCCTCAGGATTAAGCCCATGAAAACAAGAAGAGCAGATGGTTTCTCTAAGTTATACAAAGCTCACTATAGCATGAATGAACTCAAAGGAGTCTAAGATTAATAGCATTTAGAAGAGATGAAATGCTGACCTGGTAATAAAATGAGGGTGTAATTGTGATAGATAAAAGAAGACGTTTGGGCCTTCGATTGAGTAATGATCTGATGAAGAAAAGAAAGGGATCTTATAAATTGGACAGGATTAAAATACCCATGCAAGGTGAATCAACAATGGATGGATAAAAGTTATAAAGTATGAGATGAGATTAGGTCGTCATTATTAAGATGAACAGTAATGTGGAAGCATTAAAGGACATAGATTTATACATATTGGATAAGCAATGAAAGTAACCTGGAATTTGGTAGCAGACCTTAATAACGAGAAATCGAGGTAAGAATTATGGTGTAGTATGACCTACTTAGATGCAGTAAAGTCATATGAATGGATAACTGGGCCTATGAAATAATATATAGCAATATTCATAAGTTCAACAAAGTACCGAGCGAAGAACTTCAGTATACCCATAGATGCCCAGAGAGACAACATATCAAGCTCTGTATATGTTTACAACGTGAGACCTAGATATTGGCTAAAAGCTGGAGAAAAAAGGAGAGAAAAGTCGCATAGGCGTACATACAAGGAAAAAGGTCGTACGGGCTGCATGACAAAAGATAGCAACAGTTACGAGATTGGAAGGGGTCCGACCACAAATCGTGGTATGAGAAAGATGACTAAAGGGGGAAATACCCAAAACTTTAGATTTATTCAAAGAATAGTTGCCTATATGGCTAGAAGAGTACTAAAGTGTTCGTAAGAGCTATGGGTTATGAGAATAATAAGTGCATCAGTCAACATTCGAGGAAGAATGTTCCAAAGGGGGGAATGATGTTACACCCCATGTTTTCGTACATAAAAATATGGCATAAGTAAATTGATGAAAGCTCGGAAATGAGATGTTACATCCCAAATTTTTGTACGATAAGGTTTCATCGTAAGTTAATCGACGTAAGTTTGGGAATGAGATTATTGTGAGATTATAAGTATTGTACTATTTCAAATAAGTGATAAGTAAATTCATGCAAGTGAGAGGGTGAGCGAATCAAAGAAAATGAATTTCGTCAAAATTTGACATTTTGGGGTACCTCGCATTTATGGACTAGTGCCATACAAGATACCACATGACCATAATAGAAAGAAAGGTGTACAAAGTGTATTAAAAGTGAGTACTATTTTAAGTAATTTGAGATAATTTTTAATTAAGTAGGTAATTAATTAATTATTGGGTAGTGGGAGATTATCAAAGTAATCATGAGATTAGTAATTAATTAATGGTGAATTGGGATAAGGCTTCCACCACAAAAACGTGGCAGCCCTTGAATTTGGCAACAAAACCCATTAGGTGACTCATAAAAGGCTTGGCAAGGTGTCACTTTAATATATAGATATAGCAAGAACATGCATTATACAAATATAAGGCCTTTAACATTCTTTAAGGCTTCTTTCAACGTGAGTTACATCCTTTCAAAGGTGAGTTACATTCTTTTAACATTCTTTCAACGTGAGCTACACAAATAATGTTGTGAAGATACAACATCACGTTTTAGAGAAATTGCATACGTGATTTACAATAGTCGGAGCTATAACGTGAGATTTTGCGATTCTAAGGAAGTACTGTGCAATCGTTTCCAAGAATATCATACGGATTTTTCCCTACTCCAGGTATGTTAAGGCCATCCCTTCTTTCTTTTGGTATGATCTATCTTCACAACCGCGAATACCAACTTTCGCAAATACGGCAGGGCTTATCGCAAATGCGAATTTTGCCCAGCAGCCTAGGCTTCACAAATGCGATGGTTGCTTCGTAATTGCGACAAAAACATCGCATATGCGATTATATCAGCACCAGCAATCAAACATTATGAGGAATCATTCCGAAACCAATCCAAAACTCACCCAAGCCCTCAAGGCTCCAAACCAATCATGCATCCAGGTTCAAAAACACAACATGAACTTGCTTGCGCGCTCAAATCATCAAAATAACTTCTAAAACCACGAATTGGAGCCAAAACGCATGAAGATTAAACTAAACTTCAAGAACTTCTAGAAACGCAACCGAGTGTCCGAACCATATCAAATCAACTTAAAAAGGCGTCAAATTTTGTAGAAAAGTTCCAAATGAAGAAACGAACCTACTCGAAGCTTCAAATCACGTATAACAACCTCGAAATGATGAATCACACCTCAATTAAAAATCAATAAACTTTAGAACTTCAATTTCTACAACCGATGCCGAAACCTATAAAATCACGTCTAATTGACCTCGAATTTTGCACTCAAGTTAGGTTTGTCATTACAGACCTACTCCAACTTCCGGAATCGGAATTCGATCCCGATATCAAAAAGTCCACTCCCGATCAAACTTCTCGAAAATCCAACTTTTGCCATTTCAAGACTAATTCAATTGCGGACCTCCAAAATACAATCTAGACGTGCTCCTAAGTCCAAATCACCCAACGGAGCTAACTGAATCGACAAAAATCCATTCCAAGGTCAAATGCTAAAAGTAAAACTTGGGCATCTCTTCCAACTTAGAGCTTAAATCTTGAAGTCCATTCTTCCAAATCGATTCCAGATAACTTGAAAACCAATACCGACGATTTACGCAAGTCATATAACATCTTACGGAGATACTTAAGCCCTCAAAATACCGAGCGAAGTGCAGATTCCTAAAACAACCAGTCGTATCGTTACATCCTCCACCACTTAAACATATGTTCGTCCTCGAACGTGTTAATAGTTATTCCAAAGCTATCAAATCACGGTGTAACTTTACTAAGCACAAACCCTGGGGTGATCCCGCATCACCCTGTTCCATATAAGCTCGCTAACACCACTTAATTGGATATCCTTATTTCAACCTTGGTCCTTAAACCTTAGAGCCCAATCTCTATCATTCAGAATTCATTACAAGACCCAAATCTCACATCTACACACTGTATAAGTCTGAACAAGCCGTATCCATTCTTAACCATAACCCAAGATGTAATCACATGATATACTCCATCACTTCGACACTCACACTAGGAATTGTTGATTACAATTACTGCTAAAAAACAAACCAGGTGCCGGTAGCAAACCTCATATCAATTAGAACTTAGTTCAAAACCTTCATACCCTACCGATGATGAAAGAAACATGCATAGCCACTTAACCACTCATCTGATCAATAAGCCAAGAAACTCACTCGCTCGACCAGGGCCACTGTCCAAATCCTCAACAAAATATAATGTTATTCCTCCAAGCCTTCTTTATCCCGATGCAATGGTGCAAATATCAGGTCTAGAAACCTCATCTCAGCCAATACAAGCATCCCCATCGACAAGTATCAACAACAATCATATGGAGCCCCACGCAACCCGATTATGTACACCAACAAGTATTAATTCAGACATAACAGATAAAAGTAAGAAAACCAAATATGAAGACTACTAAGCAAGTTAAGCAGGCAGGGAAATTTTAGCATTTTACTATGAACCATTTTCAACAAGGTGAAAGAAAAATACACGAATTGGGAATAAGGAGTCACATTTCATCACTGTACTATTACAGTGTGCAACCCGATCCCATCATATCAATCTACATAGGGTACCCATCGAGCCATAATACTCAGGCTCACTGATCACATGTGCGTCAATATCAAGCGCAACCGAGTGCACAAAAATATAACTGTGGGAAAAATTATTAGAAACAAACAATACTGAGAAGGACAAGCACAACTATGGTGTAATAAGCAAATCAACATCACGAAGGCCACCTCGCCCATAGTGCCATGAGGCCTAAACTGAATCACAAATCATGCAACCCTCACAACCCTTTATAGTATAAGAGAGAAACATATAACATAAACCAAGGCGCGAATAACATCCATTCCGCCCGATGATATACATGTGGTAACAACCGCGCAAGAACAAACAAATCAGATCCAATACAGAATACACATTCTCACTAAGCTCAAAAGCAACTCCCAGACCAATTTCCGATCATCCCCAACATGTAATTGACCTTCCAAAAGCCCATGGCAACCTTTCCATAACACCTACTATCAATCATCCAATCCTCAATATTTCTTAATAACTCGCAATCAAGGAATAATCTGCCAATGAGAACATCCAGTCTCTGAACCTCACGATTACCAGAATCTTCTTATCCAATTTTCCAAGTCCGCCACTCAAATGGCTGACACGTAACTCATACTCCATCACCTTACGGAAAAATACTCATAAGTCAAAACATATTGTACCTGCTAACAGGCGAACTCTCCCCCGGTGGAAACACATAGTGCCAGTAAGACCTTAAACACCCGAAATTGTCCGAGACATCAAGAACTCATATCCTTTCCTCCAAAACTAAACCGTACCCTTGTGCATGCAACTTTTCAACTCCACATGGCGCATCGCCTCTAACATGCTAACTCGCAACACTACGAAAGTCTCATAGTCAACTCTGAACCATAAACAAATTGAACACCTCATCAACGGAGAATTTTTCATTTAACTCAATCCAGGAGAACACCACTACACAAAATATAGCTTCTATATATGTAGAAAACATCAACTCTGACTGGGGTCATAACCATAATAAATTCTTCGGAACTCATTAACACATAATTGAGTAATCAGAACCAATTGCCTCTAACTCAACCGAGTCACACAGGCTATCATTTCGAAAGTAACTCAACCCGATATGACCGCCCTAAGGGAACTTCCTGGGAACCCAAAGCCATTTCTTGCATCACTCCAACATTGACATGTAGATCTTTCTTGGCAAGGAAATACCACAGATCCGATTACCATACTCTACCATTTTCAAGCCCACCCGTAGGCAAATTCAAAAGTCCTTAAAGGCAACATAAGGCCTGGAACTCGCTAGAACCTTCTCGATAACCACTCATCTTACTCCATTCTTCAATACATAGCTAATACGCATCGAGCAACCCATGCTTCACCAACATATGCCTATTCAAAGAAATAACCAAGCACTCTTTCGGTCCTGAAACTCATACGACCCATGATCGTACAATCTGATCATCGTTAACAGACTCCACCACTTAGCTTAAAGCCATATAACACCTCATCATCACCTCAAAGTAACATATCTTAACAGCATGCCCCGATCTCGTATGGCTATTTAGCTGAATACTTTAAAAATTCATTCAATACAAATCACAGAACACCCCGAAGACTCTGCCAAACGCTTACCCATCATCGCAATAGTTAAACAACTTCCCCAAATGCTCTGAAATGATAACATATGCACTCCACTGAATGGAAACCTCATACGAAACACACGATCCAAACTCATCATGCAGGAGATGGCCCACCGGTTATACTCAAATTGGAACCTTGCCTTGAACCTACCTTAATCATAATAGCTTGGCCACCAACCACTCTTCCCAAATCTGTGCTTACCAACTGATAATCGGCTTAATGTATGCATATTTTGATATATGTCGCCTCACATTTTACTCATGTCTTGACGATTTGAGATGTTTAATATGACTATTTGTGCTAAATTGTGATATTTCTATATATAGGAATCATTCGGATTCAATTTGGGATGAAATGGCGCGAATTGGAGCAAAATCGGGACAAAAAGGCAAAAAGTGAAATTTGAGGGCCACAGCCAGCGTGGGGCGCTGGCTATGGCGCAGTTTACAAAAGCTGAAATTTTTGAGCACCAAGGCCAATGCCCCACGCTGCCCTGGATGCTTGAGACATGAATATGTCCTATTTCGACTGGGACTTAGTTATTTAGACCCCTAGACGCCTCCAACTCATATAAAAGCCAACCAAAACCTATTTTGAGAGGAGGAAGACATTTTTGGAGAGGAAAACACAAGCACAGAGCCACCGTAATAGCCAAAATTCATCATATTCCATCGTTCTTCTACCAAACATAGCAAGTTTTATGTTTGTATGATTTATTGTTTTGCTACCATGTCTATGTGGAGCTAAACTTCACATTCTAGGGTTATGGTTCTTCCATGACTATTGTTATTCGAATATTGATTTTGATTTCTTAGTTTATCATATTGGTCTATTTATTCAATCTTGCTCTTAATTACTTAATTGCTTGATCACCAGTTGAATACTATCTATGAATATAGAGTTGAACTCGAAAGTGGGAATTCTAGATTGCTTATAGGATTGAGTAGAGCAAGTTCTTGAACCTGGGCATCGGGGAATGAATTCGCGATTAGGATAGACATATACCTAATTGTCTTGCTTGGTTGATTTACCGGAATTATAAATGTGTTCTTGTTAGTTCTAATTCCATAGACATATAGGCGTTAGGTTAGCTTGAACAGGCGAGTAAGAACTTGACAGATTCTTATGAGCAATATTAACCCTATCAACCAATAAACCAGATAAATTAATTAGTCAATTCAATTGAAGAATACAATATGATTGTTAGATAACCCATAACCCTAGATTGTTTTCATCACATTGATAACATAAAAATCTGCTCTTCCTCTATTCAAAGTTCATTATTTGTTTTTATTATTTTAATTAGATAATAATCAAATACTTCTAGGTTTAATTCTTGTTTAGATAATTAGGATAGTCTAATTTAGTTAATAGTTAATCACAAGTCCTCGTGGGTTCAACATCTAAGTTTTAGTCACTTTATTACTTGACGACCGCGTATACTTGCGTGAGCATTTAGCCGCAACACCAACCAGATATATCAACCCACCTCATACCACAAATGAAGTACTAGAAGGCTTAACACTACATCTTCGTATGAGGCTAGACAACACATCAAGATGATAATCAAGCATCCATAGCCCGTCGTAATCCATCTGCTGCATCACTGATTGTCGACACATAGCAAATACTGAGCACACAACATCACATATGAGTGATAGTGAAGAGTCAAAGTCATAGATTTCAAGCTGAAATAAGGCCGCACGATAAGGAAAAAAGTAAGGAATTTTTTTCCTAAATGCCCTGTAGCCTCCCGAAGATAGGTATGGACGTCATCATACCGATCCGCAGGACTCTACTAAACATTTGCTCATGACTCGTAGAACCTACGAATCTAGTGCTCTGATACCACCTTGTCACGATCCAAAATCACTAGTTGTGATGACACCTAACTCAACCCGCTAGGTAAGCCAACTAACAGATAATACAACTCAATTGAGATTATAAGAAAATAGAGAATAGATATCTGAACATTTACAAATTTTCCCAAGACCTGTTAGTACGACTCATGAACTTCTAAGAATTGGAATTTACAAAGCTGGTACGAATAAATATACGTTCTATTTGAAAGATACACAAACAGAATAGAAAAACCTAAGTTACCAAGGACAAGAGGTAGCTATATCTGGAATGCGCGAACATTTTCAGAATCAGCACCCGACATCACCGACAACTCTACTCCAGAAATCTTTACACATCGTACAGAAGTGTAGTATCAGTACAACCGACCCCATGTACTGGTAAGTATTTTGTCTAACCTCGTTGAAGTAGTGACAGGGTTTTTTTAGTTAAAAGACACTTACTAATAAAACCTGCATTAATCAACAATAGAACTATACCACAATATAATAGAGAAGAATACATAAATACGGATACGCAAAACAATAACCGAGTGTTAACAGAGATCACAATTTGGCATCCTCAAATACCTCAACCAATCCTTCCTTAGAATGAAACCAATAAACCACGACAGTCAATTCTTAACTTTCATAGCATGAGGAATGTACTTAGATATCAAGTCAATTGCACGCAACACCCTTCGTGCTTTTATCTCATCTTCACCTAATATACGTATAACAGAACCAACTAGATAACAGAAATACTGATAACATGATTTACAAGGTAGGAAATACGCAAGTAGCAATAATGAACAAGGATAACCATATGGGCAACAATAGAAGACTAAGCGAAAAGCATGTGAATGATGGCAGAAATTGGAAACAAGGAATATCTGCTTTAACTAACTAGAATGATGAAGGCCTAAATACAGGTATAACAAATAAGAAGGAAACACATGATCTTTTACAAGTTAACAAGTAGAGGCATGAATGAGTAACATAGAAAAAGGGATTGTACTAAAGTGCAACAGAATAGATACGACGTGAGTGTAATTATAAAAGCAGGGAAATAGGCATGATATTTGCAGGTTAAACAAACAGAAGATATGAGCGACACAACAACAATTGATGTATAGATAAATGACAGACAATAGCAACAAGTCACATCAGATCTGAGATTGCGACAATGACAGCTCAAGGTAAAGACATGAACATATACACGGGGAAACAGATATCACAACATAATGCATGTCCTTTATCCTCGCCTGCACGGAAACACCCATTGTGTCATGATCTCACAATGATATAAAAACATAATAGTATAAATAAGATGGCACTGTATCACCCTTCATGCTTTTACTCTCAATAATATGGCACAACATCACCCTTCATGCTTTTACTCTTAATAATATGGTACGGCATCACCCTTCGTGCTTTACACTTTCCCTCATATGATAATGTATAAACAATGGCACGACATCACCCTTCGTGCTTTACACTCTTCCTTACCAAGCACATATATATCAATGCCAACAATGCAGGAAGCATAAATAACATCAAAGAGAGTGTTTTAACGGATATTCCAAACAAATCCAAATCACAACTTTCCAAGTCAACAATAATTCAACAATCCTCAAGAACCGTATTATTCAAATACTTCCACAAATCTCACAAATGATCCACAACACAAGTATAAAGTCTAGTATCTCAAGAATATAGGCCGTAGTAATGTAGTAATGATTTCACATAGAGATGACCGAATTAGACACATCAATGTATTTTTAGAATTTCTATCAAGTTTGATCAAATTATAATAAGCTAAGTCTTGATTTCTATCATTTAATATTGCGTTCTTAGTATTTAAGAGTCAAGTAAGGCATGAAGCAGTAGGTCACGAAATTCTACAAACATAAATGTAATATAATCTACCCCCGAAGCATGATTAACGTGGCACATACATATACGCTCATCACCTCATATATGTATCACCCCCGCATGTAGCAAACAATGACAAATAGGAGGAAAAATTCCCTCAACAAAGTTAGGCAAAATACTTACCTCAATTCGGCTAACTCAACACTCAATCTAGCCTTTTTCCTTTACAAATTCGCCTCCGCCCGGCTCAATCTAGCTAACGACAACTTGAATATATCACACAGTGCAAGAGAAAATAATTTCAATTAATAAAGCGGTGATTTTTATTAGATTTCTAAAAAGTCAACAAAAGTTAAACCCCAGGACCGCCAGGTCAAAACTTGGGTCCAAAGGAAGGTCTTGACTACCCATAGCCTCACGAGTCCAAATATGTGTTTTATTTTCAAATTTGAGTCTTATTCCACTCCCAAATCTCAAATTTTTATTTTTTAAAACTTTAAAAAATTCCCAAATTTTTCCATATATTTCTCATGAATTTGATGTTAAATCTCATATAAAGTCATGAGATTATACTTGAGAAATGATTAAAGATACTTACCCAATGATTTGGTAAGAAAATCCCTTCATAAAATCACCTCTCATCGAAGCTAGGGTTAAAAATATATGAAAATGAAGCTAAGAATCGGAATTCTCAGCACTTAACAGGTTGTAGATGTTGCAATTGCGATATGGCGTTCGCAAATGCGAACCCCACAAATGCGAAAAACTTATCATAGTTGCGAACCAGGAGGAGTCCTGTCAAGGTCGCATTTGCGACCAGAACTTCACAAATGCGAATACCAACTTTCGCAAATGCGGCAGGGCTCATCGCAAATGCGAATTTTGCCCAGCAGCCTAGGCTTCACAAATGCGACAAAAACATCGCATATGCGATTATACCAGCACCAACAATCAAACATTATGAGGAATCATTCCGAAACTCACTCGAGCCCTCGAGGCTCCAAATCAATCATGCACCCAGGTCCAAAAACACAACACGAACTCACTTGCATGCTCAAATCATCAAAATAACTTCTAAAACCATGAATCGGATGCCAAAACGTATGAAGATCAAACTAAACTTCAAGAACTTCTAGAATTGCAACCGAGCGTCCGAACCATATCAAATCAACTCCAAATAGCGCCAAATTTTGCAAACAAGTTCCAAATGACGAAACAAACCGACTCTAAGCTTCAAATCATGCATACCAACTTCGAAATGATGAATCACACCTCAAGTCAAAATTAATGAACTTTGGAACTTCAACTTCTACAACCGATGCCGAAACCTATCAAATCACGTCCAATTGACCTCAAATTTTACACTCAAGTCACGTTTGCCATTATGGACCTACTCCAACTTCCAGAATCGAAATCTGACCATGATCTCAAAAAGTCCACTCCTGGTCAAATGTCCCAAAAATCCAACTTTTGCCATTTCAAGACTAATTCAACTACAAATCTCCAAATTACAATCCGGACACGCTCCTAAGTCCAAAATCATCCAACGGAGCTAACAGCATTGACGAAACTCCATTCTTAGGTCAAATGCTAAAAGTCAAACTTGGTCATCTCTTCCAACTTAGAGCTTAAATCTTGAAGTCCATTCTTCCAAATCGATTCCGGATAACTTGAAAACCAATACCAATGATTTATGCAAGTCATAATACATCATGCGGAGATACTCAAGCCCTCAAAATATCGAGCGAAGTGCAGATTCCTAAAACGACCAGTCGGGTCATTACAATGAATAATGAGCAATAGTAAAATTAATGAATAATGAGCAAAGACTGAGATATGATATGCAAATGAAGAATCATGACTGGGTGTATAATTACAGTAAAATTAGATAATCCAAAACAACAAAAATAGCCTCATCGGGTTTTAATCAAATAACCATATAGCCTAAATATGATTTCTGACATGAATCATGGATTAATTAACCTAAAAAGTAGGAAAAATACGGATAAAATAATACATGATAGCAACACAGTACTAAAGTCAACTCGGATCATAATTACCTCGGTGCACGCCCACACACCTGTCACTTAGCATGTGCGTCATCCCAACACATCACAAATAATATGGTTCCCAAGGATAAATACCTTCAATTTCAAGTTTAGAAATGTTACTTACCTCAAAGCGCACAACTCAATACTCCAACAAGCCCTTTTCTCGCAAATCGGCCTTCGAACGACTCGAATCTAGTCACAAACAACTTAATACCATCAATAATAACCGTAGGAAATAATCCTAAATGATAAAGCTAAATTATTGAATCAAACATGAAAAATCAACCCAAAAAGTCAACCCCGGTCTCGCACTCCGAAACTCGATAAAATTCATAAATTCCGAACACCCATTCAATTATGAGTCCCACCATACTAATATTATCCACAAACCGACCTCCAAATCATCAAGTCTCACTCTCCAATAACATAATCTAAAATCCCAAACTTTCACTTCAGATTCGAATAAACTAGGTGTAAAAATCAATGGAAAATTAATATCTAACATCAAAAGCGATTAAACTTAAATTACCTTTTCAATTATAGCAAAAACACTCTCAAAAATCATCATTAGCCGAGCTCCACAAGTCTAAAAATGAGAAAAATGACTTAAACCCTTGTTTTAACATCTGCCAGCGATTATCGCACCTACGGTCCTGCTTTTGTGGAAATGTGGCAGCATTTGCGGCTTCCTCCAAAAGCTGACTTTCTACTTTTGCGGAACAAGAATTGCATATACGAGTCCGCTTCTGCGGACTCTATCCGCATCTGTGGTCCCAAGCCTCCTAGAAAACATCCTCTTTTGCGGCCTCCATTGCGCTTCTGCGTATGTTCACCTTCGCCCAGTTGCCTGCATATGCGGAACCCCCTGCTTCTATCCAATTTCGCTTCTGCGCCCACCTGCCTGCACCTGTGAGCTCGCAGGTGCGGAAAATCTATCACACCTGCGCCTTTACCCAACTCCAGCCAATCCTACTCCTGCTACTACTGGGCCACTTCTGCAGTCTTGCACCTGCAGTCAAATCCACGCAGGTGCGATGGCACCAGACCTAAAACCATTAGTTATTTCTCAAGTCCAAAATTGAATCCTATTTCAATCCGAATCACACTCGAAGCTCCCGGGACCCTATCCTAACACACCAACCCATCCTAAAACACATTACGAACTTACTTAAAGACTCAAATCACATCAAACAACATCAAAACCATGAATTGCACCCTAATTCAAACCTAATGAAACTAATGAACTTCCAACTTCTAAAAATAATGCTGAACCATATCAAATCAACCCTGAATAACCTCAAATTCTGCACACAGTCCCAAATGACACAACAGACCTATTTTAGCTCCCAGAACAAAAATTTGAACCTGGTATCAACAAAGTCAACTCTTGGTCAAACCTCTAAACCTTCCAAACCTTCAATTTTCCAACTTTCGCCAAAAAGCTTCAAACCAACCTACGGACCTCAAAATTAATATCCGGACGTACTCCTAAGTCCAAATTACCATACGAAGCTATTGGAACCATGAAAACTTCATTCTAGAATCTTCTACATAAAAGTCAAACTGCGGTCAACTCTTTCAACTTAAGCCTTCAACCTTGGGACTTAGTATCCCAATTCACTAAAAAGCATTCCTGAAACCAATCCAACTACCTCAGAAAGTCATATAACCACAAATAAATATAGAAGAAGTGATAAATAGGGGA
Source organism: Nicotiana sylvestris (assembly GCF_000393655.2). Classification (NCBI taxonomy): domain Eukaryota; kingdom Viridiplantae; phylum Streptophyta; class Magnoliopsida; order Solanales; family Solanaceae; genus Nicotiana; species Nicotiana sylvestris. Next base: position 6,713,241 of record NC_091059.1, read on the forward strand.
ACAAGGCTACAATACACAAAATGACTGGCCAGTTGTCATAAGGGCAAAGAAATGCATATTTTTGGGTATACAACTTGAGTGAAAGGTTATAGGTTGTGGTGCATGGATCAAAAGATTCCAGGGTTAATTATCAGTAGGGATGTGATAGTCGATGAATCTCCCTTACTGGTCAGTCATAGGGAGAAGGCAATAGAAGAAACAGATCGCGATGTCATTGATTGCATAGAGCTAGAAATTGAATCTCCACTAGCTCAGCTAGTAGTTCTAAAGTGGAGGAAGTGGATGAGGTGCAAAATATTGATCAATATGATAATATTTAATGCACCTGTATAACATTGCAACAGGAAGAGAGAAAATAGTGATTAACCGGCCATAAAGGTTTGCCAACATAGCTGATGGGATTCTTCCTGGATATACGAATCCCGTGGGATTTGCTTTGGTAATTGCAGAGACCATTGATGCATTTGAGTGTAATAGCTATACGGAAGCTATTTAGAATATAAAATCAAATGGACAGATTTGTGCTATAGTTAAAGAGATTGGGTCTCTTAACAAGTTTAGGCATTACCTAAACTTGATTGGTGTGTGTAATACTCAGTAGAGCCCTCGCGAGGGTTGAGGGAAAGGTATAGTGACGTTGTTCCTGTTGATGAATAAAATTCAAGCCAAGGGGAAGATTTGTTATTTGTGGCTTGAATTATTTTCTTGTATTTTGAATGGGAAAGATCACCCGAGTGAGAACATCGTTACCCATCATAGGCGTTTTTGGTTATAGACTTAGAGATTAAAAGGAGGAAGAGTAAGAGGACATTATGTGGCCTACATAAGATTAAGTGGGGAGCCTTGACTAAGTATTTAGCTCTACAGTTGGGGGAGACGTTGCAGGCTATGAGGGCATGGAGGAGTAGTGGGGAAGCGAGCAATACGTGGACCTCGACAACAAAGTTTATTTGGGAAGTTGCTAGAGAGGTATTAGGTTTCTAAGGGTAACCCTAGTACTCACAAAGGGGACTGGTGGTGGAATGGACAAGTCTAGGGAAAAGTGAAAGATAAAAAAATGGCATATTTGAAATTAGTAGAGAGTAAAGACGAGAAGGAAATGAGAATGAATAGCGAATTCTATAAGAAGCTAAGAAAGAGGTAAAATTAGATGTTATGGCGGCCAAATCTACAGCGCTTAGTCAATTGTATGATGAAATTGGGGTTAGGAAGGGGGAAAACAAAGTTGTACAAGCTAGCCAAGGTAAAAGAGAGGAAGGCCCGTGACCTAGACCAAGTGAAGTGTATTAAAGATGAGCTTGGGGCCAGGGTAGTGGGACAAGAAGTTGTACAAGCTAGTTGTCACGACCCTAAACCCGAACCCGGTTGTGATGGCGCCTATCGTGAAACAAGGCCAGCCGACACAACTCCCTAATTCATTTAAACAGTTATAATAATTCAATTTAAGTCATTAATAAGTAATAAATCCCAAAATTAATTGAAATAGAACAAGTGCGAAAATAGATACAGCTCGACATCGGGGTGTCACCAGTCATGAGCATCTAAACAACCATCTAAAAGTAGGAAGAGTCTACATAGTCTACTACAAATCCAGTACAAATGAAAATAAAGATAGGAAGGAGGAGCACTAGGCTGTGAACGACGAACAACTACCTAGTGAACTCCGGACAGGCTGCTGGAAGCAATCAACCCTCGCTAGCAGGACCCAAGGCTCCTGAATCTGCACACAGGGTGTAGGGAGTAATGTGAGTACGCCAACTTAGTGAGTAATAAAAGTAAAGGCAGCTGAGCGATAAGAAAACACGTAACACACAACGACATGCTATAAAGAGGCAGTATAAGGCCAATACAATGCAATAAAATAGTAAAAACTTATAAAAACACCTTAGTTAAGCAAAAACCTCTTTAAAACATCTTTTAATAGTTTAAACGAATAAATGAAAATAGGGAGAAAATATAGAAACACAAATCAGCCCCTCGGGCAAAATACCAACAGAACTAGCCCCTCGGGTAATAACATAGAACAACCTCATCCCCTCAGGCTATATCACATTTCACCAAGCGCAATATCGAGCCATCTCGTGGCATCATCAAACAGGCTCTCGGCCTCATATCAAGCCACCTTATAGCGTACAACTTAGGCCCTCGGCCTTATAATCATGAATCAGCACAATATCGCGGCGGCGCACAACTCGATCCCATATTAACCTCACAACACAGGCCCTCAGCCATACTCAGTCAGAAATCTCTAAAAGCCACTCAGGCACAATAAAATATGATGCTCAGCTCAAAATATCATTTATGATGTCAAAATAGAGTAAACATGGTTGGGTTATGAAAATAGTAGAATATGACATGACTGAGTACAAGTATAAAGTCAAAATAGTGAGGAATAGTAGTAAGAATCCCCTAAGGGTCCAAAATAGTTGGCACGAGGCCCAAATATGGCATTTAACCCGAAACATGATGATAGAAAATAGTTTTCAATCAAATACGTAGAAAAACAGTCATTCGGGACGGACTAAGTCACAATCCCCAACAGTGCACGACACCACGCTCATAATCTAGCATGTGCGTCACCTCAATATAGCACAACGATGTGCAATCAGGGGTTTCATACCCCTAGGACAATATTTACAATCATTACTCACCTCTATCCGATCTAAACTCTAGCCCGCGATGCCTTTGCCTCTTGAATCAGCCTCCGGATGCTCCAAATCTAACCAAATTTAGTGCACAACCATCAAAATATGCTAAGGGAACAAAGCCTACTCAAAAATAATAAAATTACAACACAAATCCCGAAATTGGCCAAAATCGACCCCCGGGCCCACGTCTCGGAATCCGATAAAAATTACATTAATAGGCTCCTTATCACTCCCTGAGTTCTTTCATATCAAAAGTACCAAAATCCAACCACAAATGACCTCTCAAATCCCTAATTTTAGGTCTCCAATTACAAGCCTTAGTTCTTCAATATTTACGCTTAAATTCTACAATTTCCATAATTAATTAGGTAGAAATCACATTAGGATTGAGTATTAAGTCCATAAATCTTACCTCCAAGTGTTCCCCATTGATTCCCTCTTCAATCCTCTTCAAAAAGCTCAAAAATCGCCCAAAAATGGAGGAACTTAGACCCAAAATCTCGGAATTGGTCTTTTAAAACATTCTACCCATCACTTAAAAATCATTCATCACGAATGCAGTCAATGCCTCGCGTTCATGAAGCACAACCTGGCGTTGACCATTTTTCCTTCTTCACCAATGCGACACCCTGTATGCGAACACGAAGCCTCAGCCTTCCAACTCATCGCGAACGCGAAGCACACTGACTTATCCCTTCGCGAACGCAGACCCCCCATCGCGAATGCAAAGGCCAAACCTCCTTCCTCTCATCCTAGCCCTTCGCAAACGTGAGGGTCCACTCGCGAACGCAAAGGCCAAAAGCCTGCAACACTCACAACAGTTTTTCTGCAATCTTTTTCAACTTGAAATGGTCCGTTTAACCACCCGAAACTCACCCGAGGCCCTCGGGACCCCAACCAAACGTGCCAACATATCCCATAACATAATTCAAACTTATTCCAACCTTTGGAACGCTCAAAAAACATCAAAACACCAAATTTGCATCGGATTCAAGCCTAAGAATTTCAAGAACTCCCAAATTTCGCTTTCGATCAAAAAGTCAATCAAACCACGTCCGAATGACCTGAAATTTTGCACACACATCCTAAATGACACAACAGACCTACTTCAACTATCGGAATTCCATTGTGACCCCTATATCAAAATCTCACCTACCAACTGGAAAATGCCAAAATTCCAATTTTGCCAATTCAAGCCTAACTCTACTCTGTACCTCCAAAACACATTCCGATCACGCTCCTAAGTCCCAAATCATCTCCCGACGATATCCTAACCACCAGAATTCACATTCGAGACTATTTCACATAAGTCAACATCCGGTTGACTTTTCCAACTTAAACTCACTCAAATGAGACTAAGTGTCTCAAACCTTACCAAAACCTTTTCGAACCTGAGCCAACCACCCCGATAACACATACTACAGCTGAACAAGGTAATAAGAAGTAGAAATGGGGGAAACAAAAGGGTAACTCATGAAATGACAGGCCGGGTCATTGCATCCTCCCCCTCTTAAACAAACATTCATCCTCGAACGAGTCAAGAAACATACCTGAAGCCTCAAATAGGTGAGGATATCTGCTCCGCATCTCTGCTCGGTCTCCCAGGTAGTCTCCTCCATAGGTCGACCTCTCCACTGCACTTTCACTGACGCTATATACTTTGACCTCAACTTTCGAACCTGATGCTCCAAAATAGCCATTGGCTCTACATCATAAGTCAAATCATCATCCAACTGAACTGTACTAAAGTCCAAAACATGAGACGGGTCACCAATATACTTCCGGAGCATAGAAACATGAAATACCGGTTGCACACTCGATAAGCTGGGTGGCAAGGCAAGCTCATAAGCCACTTCCCCAACCCTCCAAAGCACCTCAAAAGGCCCAATGAACCGAGGACTCAATTTACCCTTCTTCCCAAATCTCATAACACCTTTCATGGGTGAAACCTTCAGCAGAACCTTCTCGCCGACCATGTAGGACACATCCCGAACCTTTCTGTCGGCATAACTCTTTTGTCTCGACTACGTTGTACGAAGCCTCTCCTGAATCATCTTCACCTTGTCTAAAGCATCATGCACTAAATCTGTACCCAATAGCCTAGCCTCACCCGGCTCAAACCAACCGACCGAAGATCTACACCGCCTTCCATACAAAGCCTCATATGGAGCCATCTGCATTCTCGACTAGTAACTGTTGTTATAAGCAAACTATGCGAGCGGTATAAACTGATCCCATGACCCTCTAAAATGAATGACACAAGCACACAACATGTCCTCCAATATCTGAATAGTGCGCTCGGACTGCCCGTCCGTCTGAGGGTGAAAAGCTGTGCTCAACTCAACCTGAGTACCCAAATCTCGCTGCACCGCTCTCCAAAAATGCGATGTAAACTAAGTACCTCTATATGAAATGATAGAAACCGGAATACCATGCAAACGAATAATCTCCCGGATATAGATCCCTACCAACCGCTCTGAAGAATAGGTAGAACACACATGGATGAAGTGCGTGGACTTGGTCAGCCGATCCACAATCACCCAAATAGCATCGAACTTCTTCAAAGTCCGTGGGAGTCCAACTACAAAATCCATAGTGATCCTCTCCCACTTTCACTCTGGAATATCAATCCGCTGAAGCAAGCCACCCGGTCTTTGATGCTCATAGTTCACCTGCTGACAATTGAGACACCGAACTACAATTCCCACAATGTCCTTCTTCGTTCTCCTCCACTGATAGTTCTGTATCAGATCCTAATACATCTTCGCGGCACCCGGATGAAAGGAATACCATGAGCTATGGGCCTCTTCTAGAATCAACTCTTGAAGCCCATCCACATTGGGCACACATATCTGGCCCTGCATCCTTAATACCTCGTCATCACCAATAGTCACATCTCTAGCATCATCATGCTGAACTCTGTCCTTAAGGACAAGCAAATGAGGATCATCACACTGGCTCTCTCTGATGCGATTGTATGCAGTGAAATCAGAGGGTTTAATTTATAGCTACCAAGCCACTTCGGGAGAACACCTCGAGACCCCGAGGACGTGGAGTTGCGACCGAGTCCCCGCCCTCAGGGCTTGTCGAGGCACGACTCAAAGAAGATAAAGATCGAGGCTAGAGCAAAAGAGGGAATTCCCAAGACACGCGATTAAGTTTGAAAGAGCTGACCTACCCAGAGCCTGTGTCGAGGTGTCACGTCTAACCGTCCCATCTCCATTCTTTTATAATTAATGTATGTTGTACCATAACTGGGTTCCCCTCCTATATAAAGGGAATCCACACCACTTTGTAAGGGGCAGATGTTGCTCCAACTATTCTCCACAAGATCAATAATATCTCTCTCTCTTTCTTCTCTCTAACTTACTCGCTTGAGGCCATTCTTAGCGTTATTATTTTCATACTTGTTCTTCATTTATTTCTTGATATTGGCCATAAAGAGCCTTCTTTAATTATAGTTTAACTGTTATCCCTATCCCGGTTACCCCTGATAGCTCTAGCTCAAGTCGGATATCAACCCCGAGGCCCCTTATCGACCAGTCCGAATCCCGGGCAGCAAGCCCCTCGGTCTGATACTGCCCTGTTTTAACTTGCATCTGATTGTTAAACTTCATACTCCTAGCATCAACTAATCTAAAAACTAGCATAAAAATAGATCACGTATTTTTAGAGTCCCATTTACAAATTTAATTGTTGTTACCATTTTCACGGTAAACATTTTGGCGCCCACTGTGGGGCTTATATTATACTGATTATTTTCTTGCTGGTTTCATTACACAAATGCAAGTTATCTTTTACACTTTTTCTTGTCCAAGATCTCATGATTTCAGGTCGAAATGACTGGCTCGGTAAACAGGGTTGAGAACGACTACCTCGAAAATCATGGTGAAAACGGTGTGGCTGTTCCAGTCATTGGCGCGCCATCGCAGAACCCCGATGACGCACTTGGACTGATTTCTGCGGATCTGGGTTTGCAAGACACGTATCAAGTCGATAAAACCTCATACACCGACAGAAGCATACGGCATGGAAACCGATAGGAAGCCCAAAAAACCCCAGCCCGGGGAGAATATGAAGTTAGTCTTCATGTTATTTTTGAAATGTTACAGGCACAACAGTTGACCATCTCTCAGTTACAAAGCCGCCCGAAGACTCCCACTACAGCAGCACCGAAAACGGCTCCCCCCGCCGAACAAGTACCCGAGAGATCGAGCAATAATGGATCGGTAGCCGATCTCGCCATCGTGAAAATGCTGGAGGACCTCACCAAAATAATCGAGTCAGGCGAGAAAATGATAGCTGCCAATGATAAGAAGGTCGAAACTTACAACTTTAGAGTCGACCAAATCCTGGGCGCGCCCCCGGTCCTGAAGGGTATAGATTCGCGGAAGTTTATACAACGGCCGTTCCCCAAAGAAGCGACCCCGGAACTCGTTCCAAAGAAGTTCAGAATGCCGGAACTCCCTCAGTACAGTAGGACCTCAGATCCCAATGAATACTGCCTATACGTGCACGGTAAAAGGCAATGACCTAAAAGACGATGAGATCGAGTCCATCTTATTGAAGAGGTTCAGGGAAACACTCTCGAAAGGGGCCATGATGTGGCATCATAACCTAGCTCCCAACCCCATAAAATCACTTACCATACCGACAGATTCCTCCATAAAGGCACATGCCGGTGCCATCAATGCAACATCGAGAATGCCCGACACATCCAGGACCGAGTAAAGGGAGAACGAAATGCTGCGAGAATTCGCATCTCATTCCCAGGTGGAACGAATGGGATTACCCCCAGTCTTAGATGACTAGGCAGTACATGCCTTCACTTAAGGTCTAAACAAACCAAGCCCGACAATTTCAAGGCAGTAAACACAAAACTTGATCGGATACCCAGCCAAGATCCGGTCGGATGCCCATATCTGGCAGTTGCAAACCAGGGTCGTGGATGACCATCCTGGAGCCCCTTCGGGCTTAGTGTGCCCAAACAGGCTCCTGGCAAAGAAACCAATGCCAAATAGATAAAGGTACTGCCTGTACGCTGTAGATAGGAGGAGCGCCCCGAGATGCAATCTACCTCGCAACGATCGGAGAATGGATCGAGGACAATATCCTCGAGGAATCGTTAATAGAGCCATATTTGATGGGGACACAATGCCAGCAAAGGTGCCTCGCTCATCAAGATACAATTTCAACATTGTTGTATTAGACATCATGTTTACCGTCAGCGAAACCAGGGATACCAGATGGCCCAGACCTATTCAGCAGAATCCCTCTAAGAGGAATCACAGTTTGGTGTGTGAACTGTATAACAAATGCGGTAGCGGGGCCGAGGATGGCCACCAGCTCCGAAGGAAAAAAGCCAAGTCATTTAACAAAAATCACCGCTGAGAACTGACGAGCGACCGAATTCAAGTTCAGTCCCACGTGGGGAAGGCGGCCAGGAAGAATGAAGCAAACAGGCCACATTGTATTACCACGATAGTGGAGGGGCGACAACACTTACTAGGAACTCGTAAAAGGGAGAGCAAATACACTCGTCACCAGAGAAAGGTGGATCTAGGGATATATCCCCGTGGACACCCTCACAATCAGCAGAGAGGGCACCGAGACCTTGTCTCGGCCTCACACTGATGCACTAGTAACTTTCTTCCTCACTCGATCCATTTTAAATAAAACATATGCTCATGAATTCAGGTGGCTCGATCAACGCTGTCGGTCGAGGGTAAGAGGGCGGCTCAGATCGCCGGGTCAAATTACTCTCGCCTCTCAAATTTTTGGCGGGTTCCAAATGGCGGTCACAATGACAAGGAGAAAGACCGTTCTCTCAGTTCAGCGTGGCTGGCCCCGACCGGAATGTCGAGTTCTGTATCATCAAAGGAAGCGCAAGGCACAGATGCCTTATTCTGATGACCGCAGATGCACCGCGCGAGGGCAGTACTGTCCCCCTTTCGCCAAAAGGCTGAAATTCCATGCAGGGACAGAATTAAAACCGTCGGCAAAAAGCAACATGCGGCAAGAGGAAAAGTCCGCATCACATAACGCATTGCCGGCACCAATATCTCTACTCTCGAAAGAGTCAAAGGGTAAGCGAACCATGTTTTCGGCCAAGCCCAATCAAACACAATGGAGGGCTATACTAGAGTCCTCGCTCCAAAACGGCAGGGACATATCGGACCTGGGAACATCACCTGCGCACCCCGCGGTAAGATAAAACTAACCCCTCCTTCGTTATTTTACATTAACCTGCATGCAGACACCCGACCAGGGTGTCCGGAAGTGTAAACGCTACCCGAAGATCCCAAGGCCTTAATAGCACCCATTGCACTCTTTTACCTCGGCTGGACTTTCGCCCCGAAGAAGGTCTCGCCAGTGAGGTTCTTAGCGGAGCAACATGCCTCCTGGGAAGGATTCAACAAGCCTATCGGACTTTCTTTACAATCAACCCCGTACCGGGAAAGGACAAACAAGGTCTCAATGGGAAATCATGTACCGGGCCAATGGTCAAAGGAACCGTGCCCGCGTGGGCCAAGCTCACAACAACGAAACAAGATGTATTTTCGCCAAGCAATTCAAGAATATCTTTCAACATCTCGTACTCCAAAAAGGAAAATTTCAGCATGCTCACGGCAAGGATTCCCTCCACCGAATATGTCTTGAAATACTCGGAGACTTAGCGTCGACAATTTGGCACCCGCACGACCTTAGGGTCGGAACTCCAGGCTTATAAGGCCCTAGTGAGGCAATTTCGAGCTCACGAATAACAACCTTCGAGCCTAAGCAAATTCGATGACTTAGATACTGTCGTCAATCGCCATACACTAGAAAACCCGAGGCCGTAAGACCCCGAGCGGGCAGACTCGGTCTAGACAGATCTATCCTACATAGCAACAAAAACTGTAAGAGCTCAATAGGCATGACAAACTATAAGACCTCAGTAGGCATGACAAACTGTAAGACCTCAACAGGCATGACAAACTGTAAGACCTCAACAGGCATGAAAATTTTGTAAGACCTTACTACAGGCATAAAACTCAATCCCGAAGTTTAGGCTATATGTCGCATTTGTAAGACTCCCGAAACGGCATACCCTCGATATACTCGGGATCAAAATGGCTCCATCCAAACACATATGACTACGGTCAAAACGGCTGCACCAGCCAAGTTAACGTGACTCGGGGACGCCCGACCGTTGCTAACAAAATCGCAGGCCATTACTTCGAATCTACTTCAAAAAGAACCGGTTAAAACAGGCTACCCTTAACAGGAAAACGAGCTTCAACCATGTCAGCTCCAAATCACAAGGCTTCGAGCTACTTAGCCTACGAGCTAAACCTTCCGAGGTGCTCGAACATCGCCGCTAATGACTTGAAAATAAGGTTCTTCCTGAACCGATGACGGGTCAGGCAAAATTATTTCAAAAAGACCTAAATGAGAGGAAAACAAAGCCTACAATATGCCCCCGGACAGAAGCATAAGAGCCATTATCGCCAGCCAAATGAGCCTCAGGGCCGCACACTAAAAGGTATCAATGACCAAAAGCATAAGAGCCACTGTTGCCAGCTAAAGAATATTGAAGACTTGAGTATTAAAGTGAGCTCGAGTCGCAACCCGATTCGGAGACCGGATCCAAAATAGTTAACTATACATGCCTAAGGGCACATCGTAAGAGCCACCGTTGCCAGCTTCACGAGCCTCAAGGCCGCACACTTAAAAGGTCGCTTCGACCCAAGGCATATGAAAGCCATTTTTTATCTGCCTATGCAGGCACAAAAAACTTGAGGGTCAATTAAGCTCGAGTCGCAACACGACTCGGAGACTGAACAAAAAATAATTAAAATGCAAATGCCCAAGGGCAAGGCACAAGAGCCGTTATCATCCGCCTGTGCAGGCATAGGAGATTGAAGGTCAGGTAAGCTCGAATCAATGCCTGACTCGGAGACTCAGTCCAAAACAGTTGGGCAAAGCAGGAGAGCTATAATGCCAGCTTGCACTAAAGATTGTGTCTACCGAGCGTACAAAAGCCTCCAGGCCTGCCTGATGTGCTTTGGAGCCGTACTACGAATCTAAGGGTTCCCGCCAAACTCCGAAACCAGACCGCCTGGTCAAAAGCAATGCGAAAAGAGGTACAAAGGAGAAAAAGCTTCAAGTTTTCTTTTTTACAAGCGCAAAAGGTTCGCTCTCCATTTACAAACATGCTCTACGAATATCAAATACAAAATGGCAAAGTCTACGCTTCATTCCATAAGGCTAAGACCTACCATCCCCAGTTTCACTCTCCGTTACATCGGCAAAAAGGGACCGAGAATCACGTTCCTTCGCCCTCGCTCAAGCCAACTCCTCAGAGAGAACGAAGCCCCTAGCGCCAATCTCTTCGAGTGCCTCTCTTCGGGATATGCAACGAACATATTCCTCGATCCTCTTTTCATGATCGAGGGCCCACTTCAACTAGGCTTGGGCATCAGTAGCGTCCTTCAAATTAATCGCCATCTCTTGATCAGCCTTAGTCCGACTCATTGCTACTTTAGCCTGAGCATCGATTATCTCAGCCTTGACCTTCGAGAGATCAAACTCGAGCTTCACGATCATATCCACTTGAATTGAAGTGTTGTCACGAGCCAAACGGAAGTGGGCTTCGAAGTCGGGAACATTAGCCAAGGCACCCTTCTTCTCTAAAGCTTGAGCCTGCACCTGAGCCCTCAGTTCACCACAAGCATGCCTAACTTGGTCGACTTCGCCCCTAAGGTACTCCAGAGCCTCTGTCTTTTTCTGCAACTAAGATAAGCAAAAGGATTAATCTTAAGGGTCAAAAAGGCAAAATGCGTACTAAGAGAGGTTACCTGCTCCATCAAATAGCTCTCTTAATTCGAGCTCCAGTATGCCTCATATTGCCAGTGCATCAACTCAACCTCCTTCTCCTTGTTGAGGAGCCTAAGGGACTCACCCTCATCCAGAGCTTTATGAAGCCTAGCCCTATGATGGAGCAACTTAGACCTAAGCCTATCAAAGGTCTGCAGAACAAAAACTCGATAAAGAAAGGAAGACACAAAATGCACGAGGACTACGCTAAAACTCACCGCGAAGTGAAGCCAGCGGACCTCCTCGAAGGCCGAGCACACTCCTGTTGGTCCCGCCCCTCTGGTCCTGGAAGAACCAACCTCGGTTAAGGCATAATCACTCGGAGGAACCACCACTCCGGAACCAAAGACTTCAGGAATAGCAGGCTAGGGCGATGCTCTCTCCTCGAAGACACGAGCCTGTTTAGCCACACTAAAAGCTCCATCGCACTGCGAGTGCAAATTCCATTTATCGCCATCATCCCTTAGCTCGAAGGCCAACGGCTCCTCCCCCTTTCTGGAGGAACACAGCCTCACCCCAAGGAACCGCCCGATACCTGCAACGGCAAAGCCAGTACAAAAGAAAGAGGGCATTGTCGTCTCAAACACACAAAAACCAAGTTAAAAGTAGCATACACGCATACCTTGGTGTTTCGCTTCCCACCTGCCCCGGGACACAGCTCGCCACCTACGCTCATCGCGAGTCGAATGGGTCGCCAACCTCCTAATCTAGCCGGGTAAATCGGGAACTTTGGCCGGTGTCCATGAAGTTGCTGCAGAAAAGGAGGAAACACAGTTACTCAACTAATTTTTGCTATAAGCAAGTCTAAGCAGGCACGAGACACTCCACTCACGTGCGTAATTTCATCCCTTAGGAAATGGCATGAGCTCCACGGGGATAATATCAGTCGTCCAAACCCGAACAAATCGACTGACTCACTCTTGATCCTCATCTACCTCATCATCAACAATGAAGGGTGTAGGTGAACGACACCGCAGGGTTAGTAGGCCTCAATGGTGGAAGGGCCAGTACAACTTGACGAGGTAACTAAGCATGAATTCAATCCCGACCTTCTCCGCAAAAAATCTCATCATCAGCACCACTCACCAAAATGACGGATGTATCTGTGCCAAAGTAACCCGATACTTTAGGCAGAAGTCAAGCACGACCCTATCAAGGGGCTTATGTTACGACCTAAACTGGAGGGCCATGACTAGCACCCGACCATACTTGCCGAGCACCAACGTACATTTTATCTAACCTTCTTTATTATCTTTTACGGCTGACGAGATCAATATAAATGGTAGACATGGATCATGGACAACCAACAATAAAAGCTGATGGCATGAACATATATAATATGGGATGGCCAGACAATCAAGAAACTATATATAAGGTATTAGCTACCAAGCTACCATGAAAGACTATACAACAAAAACTAGCCGACAAGACATACCAAACTATACATGAGTCGACACCTGTCTATGAGCCTCTAAAGGAACATAAGTGCTGCAACATAGCCGGAACAAGGCCCCGACATACCCATAATGTCGATAACAAAAATGCATACCAAGACCAAGGCAAGTCCGGAGAAGGGATCTCGCCAATCACCGTTGAACTGGACAGCCTACTATGGTGGGGGAGCTGCACCTGCTTGTCTATCAGGACCTGCAGCATGACATGCAGCGTCCCCAAATAAAAGGACGTCAGTACGAATAAAGTACTGAGTATGTAAGGCAGGGAACCATAAATATGATCAGTAATGTAAGCAAGGATAGAGAATCTACAACCTGTAACATCTTAGTACCTCTGAGGGCTACTGACATGAAATGCATGATACATATGTATAAATACATAAAACTTTAAAACATTCGCCTCTGTGGGCATCATCATCATCATATCGTACTCGGCCATAATAGGCTCGGTAAAAAACGTACCCGGCCAAGAATCGTACCAGGCCATGTAGAGCTCGGTAAAACCCAACTGATCAGTGGTTGCACAATAGGTGTCGTACCCGGCCAACTATAGCCTGGCTCGGTAGAGTAAAATAGATACATATATATAATGCATGCTCGACTCATGGAATCATATTCTAAACCTTTCGGAGTGACGTAAGGTCAGTATCCTCTGTACACGTTATTAGGACTAACTCTTCACTATGAACCTTATAAGAATCAGGAAGTACCAACAACATTGATAACATAAGAATAAGAGAAGCAACATTAACATCAATCGTTCCATAAGAGGGAAAACAATGTAAGTACTGCTAGCTTCTAAGAGTAGAGTATCTTGGAAGCTCGTTCATTACATTATGTACAATCGGAGTCGTGCAAAAGAAGGAAAGGGATAGCCTCACATACCTTGTATATACTGCCCCAATCTCAAGCTATGCAATTGTCAAAACTCCTTAGTCTACAATAAGAGAAACGATACTATCGTTATCATTTAAGCGTCATAACTATTATGTATCGACCACAACCTATTTTACGATGAAACGGACAGCACCTCCCCTATATATATGACCTCACACCATTCAAAACAGTCACCAAACAGCCCAAACAACATCAATAATAAACATATTGAGCCTCCCAAAATAGTCCACACACAGCCTAATCACTCCATACATACGACGACCACCGTAGTCGTGTCAAACAACCTGGAAATGTTACGAATAACTATCAGCCCATAACCCTACATATATATGGTGTTTCTCCACACCCTTCCTCCTCCAAAACTCCACAAGATAGTAGTAAAATACGCAGCCCAACAACAACGCAAAACAGTCCACAAAACAATAACATTACTACCAAGCCTTTCGATATATATCTCACAAGTTCTAGCTTCAATGGCTTAGCCGCAACTTGGATAATCTTAAATACATATAGAGTAAGAGGTTCCTTACCTTTATACAGAAAGAACAACTCCAATTTGACCTTAAATTTCCATGAAATATCCCTCCAATGCTGCCACAACAACAAAAAAGCGAAACTAGCGATCAATTAGTGTTTTTCGGCACTAGAATCACTTTAGAAGGCTTGAAATCACCTAGGATTGATATTAAGAACATGAGGGAGTATTTACAGAATATAAACCCTTTAAAACAACCTCCCACACGAGCTGGAACGACACAAAAATGAGCAACAACAAGAAGAACAAGAGACTTACTAGCGCCACGGAATTCCCGACACTTGATTTGTGTTGTTTGCCCTTTTTTTGGGTCTTGAATCTTGAGAGAACCTTGAGAGGATGTTCCTAGGGTTCTAAGGTCTGAAAATAGTGAAAATAAATGACTTAAAACGGGTTGGAGGCATCCTATATAGGTCCAAATATCTTAAACCGACTTAGTGGGCCCCATAGAGAGGTGCTTGGCGCAGTCTCGCGAAAATGCGAATATCTCTCTACTCCGAGATCGTATCGATGAACGGTTTAATGCGTTGGAAACTAGACTCATAGATATTTAATTTGGTTGGTAGATCACCCCGTAATTCCTTGTAAATTAGGAGAAAAGATTAGAAACATTTGACCTAATGTTTAAGTAAAATTATGAACCTAAGTTGCGACAACTTTTGTCGACTTTTGTTTCATAACTCGTTTGACTTCAAGACTTATGATACGGATATTATATGATTAAAATACCTTAATACATGACCTCTTGAGTGTATTAAGAACCGCTAGATTTACCTGAAAATACGAGTTACAACATCCTTGATTCATTTAACTTCTAATACTTGTTAATAACCCTTATACACTCTTGTATCACTTAAGACCAATAGGATTGACTTTTTATCATCTCAAAGATAATTCATTATTGGATTTATGTTGACTAATATATGGCATGAACTAACACATGTGGATATGGGTTGTAACACCCTCCCCCCCCCTTAGGAACATTCGTCCGCGAATGTAAGGGTTTATGGGGAGTTTAAATCATCGTGGATTCCAATGGAAATTTCCGATCAATTTTCCCCTATAAAATGGTCACTAGAAAAACTTGCAAGTAATTAAGCCCAACATATGGCTTCACAAGGCTACACAAAGCATTATGCGTATTTACATTATCTACATATCACCATTTTGTATTAAGGAGGAGTATTCTCAAATTATTGCTTACCTCATAGAGCCGTTTCACCTTCCAATGTATCCTGTCTTCCACCAGCATCCTTGTTATCTTCATTCTGGAATAAGTAAGGGTATTTAGACTTCATCTCCTCTTCTGCTTCCCATGTCATTTCTTCCATATTTTTGTTCCTCCACAATACTTTGACGGAAGCTACATCTTTTGTTCTCAGCTTGCGGACTTGTCGATCTAATATCGCCACTGGCACTTCTTCATATGATAGGTCCTCTATAACTTGTACATCTTTGATAGGGACGACTCGAGAAGGGTCTCCAATACATTTCCTCAACATAGATACATGGAATACCGGGTGGACAAATTCCAATTCGGATGGCAATTCTAACTCATAAGCAACCTGTCCAATTCGTCGAAGAATTTTATACGGCCCGATATACCTTGGACTCAGCTTACCTTTCTTCCCAAAACGCATAATACCCTTCATTGGTGAGATCCTCAGGAAAACCCAATCACCAACCTCAAACTCCAGATCACGACGTCGGACATCGGAATAAGATTTTTGCCTGCTTTGTGCCGTCCTAAATCGCTCCTGTATCACTTTCACCTTCTCAATAGCTTGGTGAATCAAATCTGGCCCATATAATTCTATTTCACCGACTTCGAACCATCCAACTGGTGATCTACATCTTCTCCCGTATAGTGCCTCGTATGGGGCCATTTTAATACTGGAATGGTAGCTATTATTGTAGGCGAATTCTATGAGTGGAAGATGGTCATCCCAATTTCCCTTAAAATCTAGAACACATGCTCGTAGCATATCTTCCAGTGTCTGAATGGTACGTTCAGCCTGTCCGTCAGTCTGCGGATGAAATGCAGTGCTGAGATTTACTTGTGTGCCTAAACCCTTCTGGAAAGACCTCCAAAAGTTAGCCGTAAATTGAGCTCCTCGGTCTGATATAATAGATACGGGCACACCATGAAGCCTAACAATCTCCTTGATATACAACTTCGCATAATCTTCAGCCGTGTAAGTTGTCTTCACTGGCAGAAAATGGGCACATTTTGTAAGTCGATCAATTATCACCCAGATGGAGTCAAACTTATGATAAGAGCGAGGTAATCCAATAATGAAGTCCATATTAATCACCTCCCACTTCCAGGTCGGAATCTCTATATTCTGAAGCAATCCACCGGGTTTCTGATGTTCTATCTTTACTTGTTGACAATTGGGACACTGGGCTACAAATTCTGCAATAGACTTCTTCATATTATCCCACCAATACTGCTCCTTGACATCATGATACATCTTTGTCGAGCCGGGATGGATGGAATATCGGGATTGATGAATCTCATTCATAATCTTCTCTCGCAACCCTGCCACATTAGGCACACACAATCGGCTCTGGTATCTCAGTGCCCCATCTTTTCCGATCCCAAAAGCCATACTTTTACACTGTTGAATGCTTTCTCTTAATCGTACTAAGATAGGATCTTCATATTGTCGTGCTTTTACCTCGGCTACCAAAGATGATTCTGATGTATTCTGTACAGTAACACCTCCGTCATCAGAGTCTAACAATCTGATTCTCATATTGGCTAGCTGATGAAGCTCTTTAATCAACCCCCATCTACCTGCCTCAATATGTACTAAGCTTCCCATTGATTTACGGCTGAGAGCGTCTGCCACAACATTGGCTTTACCGGGATGATACAATATCTCGACGTCGTAGTCTTTCAATAATTCAAGCCACCTACGCTGCCTCAAATTCAACTCTTTCTGCTTGAAGATGTATTGTAAACTCTTGTGATCTGTGTAGATGTCAACATGGACGCCGTATAAGTAGTGCCGCCATATCTTCAAAGCATATATTACTGCAGCCAATTCCAAATCATGGGTTGGATAATTCTTTTCATGCTTCTTCAATTGTCTTGATGCATAAGCAATCACATTCCCACGCTGCATCAATACGCACCCCAAACCTATACCTGAGGCATCACAATATACCACATAACCTTCTGTTCCTTCAGGAAGAGTGAGCACTGGTGCAGATGTCAATCGATTCTTCAACTCCTGAAAACTACGTTCACAAGTGTCAGACCACTGGAATTTGGTAGCTTTTTGTGTTAACTTAGTCAATGGTGATGATATAGAGGAAAATCCTTCTACAAACCGCCTATAATATCCTGCTAGCCCTAGGAAGCTGCGGACTTCTGATGGTGTTGTAGGTCTCGGCCAATTCTTTACTGCATCGATCTTCTGAGTGTCGACACTAATACCCTCATCAGATATCGTGAACGAGATGATAAATGTAACCTTTTAAGATCATTTTCCTTGCCTTAAGATAGGAAATAAACCTACCTTTCGGTGTAGCAATGTTCCCTTTCCATTCAATGACGGGTTCACCCGGAAATTGGAACCTAACCATCTTCGAACGACAATCATCATTTGCATAGCATGAGGCCAACCAGTCCATTCCCATTATCACATCAAAATCAACCATTTCTAACTCAAATAAATTTGCCGAGGTTTGATGACTACAAATCATCACAGTGAACTTCTATATACCTTTCTAGCAATCACAGAATCTCCTATCGAATTAGATACCATAAAAGGGTTTACTTATCAATTCAGGTTCAATGCCAAACTTATTAGCCACAAAGAGTGTAACATATGATAATGTAGATCCCGGATCAATCAGCGCACATACATCATAAGAAAACACAGATATAATACCTGTAACAACATCTGGAGACGACTCGAGATCCTGTCGACCTACTAGAGAATAGGTTTGATTTTGACCACCCCTCAAACTTGGCACTGCACCTCTACCTCTACCACGACCCGTCGACTGCTGAAAACCCCGTGCTGGAGGTCGAACTAATGAGGAAGAACCAGACATAGATCCAGTCGGCTGAGCCATACCATCACCTCATCTGTTAGGACAATCCCGCATCATATGGCCAGGCTATCCGCACGAATAACAGGCATCAGAACCTCGACGGCACAGTCCAAAGTGGGCCTTTCCGCATTGATCACAATGTGGTGTTGGGGGTCTCATCTGACTAGTATCCCTGTGATGTTGTGAGCCAGATGCTCGCGAACTCTAACCTGGACCAGAATAGGATCTATCATATCGAGGCCTCTGAAACTGTGGAGGAGAACTAGCTACAGGTGGCGCCGAACTCCTCGAAAACTGTGGCCTGACGCTGCCTCTGAAGTCATCAGAATACCCTGCAAATCTCGCCCTCTTATGCTGGCCCCTATCCTGCTCCCTAACTGCCCTCTGCTGGCGCTTACGATCCTCTAGGGTCTGGGCATAAGCTTGAATACGGGAAATATCCATGCCCTCCACCAAGGAGGCTGTCGTACACTCATTTATCAGATGTGGTCCCAACCCATTCACGAACATATGCACCCTATCACTCATCTCGGCCACCATATGGGGAGCATACCTTGCCAAAGAATCAAACTGCATACTGTACTCTCGCACACTCATATTACCTTGTCTAAGGTTCAAGAACTTATCAGCTCTAGCTCGTCGTATCTCAACTGGCAAGTAGTGACGAAGAAAGGCCTCAGAAAATTCCTTCCACACAGCTGGAGGAGGGTTCGGACCCCTGGATCTCTCCCAACTATCATACCAGAGAACCGCTAAATCCCGTACCGATAAGAAGCCAACTCTACTGCCTCTGTATCACTAACATGCATAACCCGAAGTGTACGATGAACCTGGTCAATAAAAGTCTGCGGGTCCTCCTTGGGGTCTGATCCGGTAAACACTGGAGGGTCTAAATTAATAAAATCACGAACTCTCGTACTAACTAGTTTCTCAGCAGCACATGTATTCTGCCTCTGAGCCTGAGCAACTACCAAGCTAGTCAATAACTGCAAAGCACTCCGCATATCCTGGTCTATAGTGCCAGACGGAGGAACTGGAGGTGCTGGGTGCCTCCTAATATCCTCTGGAGGAGACGGGGTAGATGAGGTATGAGACGGCATCTCACTCTGAGCCTCACTTTAGCCTGCTCTGGCTTGGGGCACCTGACTGGTACCCTCTCCCGCAGCTGTATCAAGCCGTCTACTAATTGTTTGCTTCCTAGTCGAAGGCATCACTGAAAGAAAACAAGGTGAATATTAGAGACAAATACTTACTACTCAACTCTACGCACGATCTAGATTCAGGAAGAAGGTAACAACCCTAGATGTCATGTAGCCTCCTGATTATAAGTGTGGCGCGCTACACATCCATAATCAAGACTCTACTAGACATGGCTCATAGACAATCCCTAGGACAGACTTGCTCTGATACCAAATTTGTCACGACCCAAACTGGAGGGCCATGACTAGCACCCGACCATACTTGTCGAGCACCAACGTACATTTTATCTAACCTTCTTTATTATCTTTTACGGCTGACGAGATCAATATAAATGGTAGACATGGATCATGGACAACCAACAATAAAAACTGATGGCATGAACATATATAATATGGGATGACCAGACAATCAAGAAACTATATATAAGGTATGAGCTACCACGCTACCATGAAAGACTATACAACAAAAACTAGCCGACAAGGCATACCAAACTATACATGAGTCGACACCTGTCTATGAGCCTCTAAAGGAACATAAGTGCTGCAACATAGCCGGAACAGGGCCCCGACATACCCATAATGTCTATAACAAAAATGCATACCAAGACCAAGGCAAGTCCGGAGAAGGGATCTCGCCAATCACCGCTGAACTGGACAGCCTACTGTGGTGGGGGAGCTGCACCTGCCTTGTCTATCAGGACCTGCAGCACGACATGCAGCGTCCACAAATAAAAGGACGTCAGTACGAATAAAGTACTGAGTATGTAAGGCAGGGAACCATAAATACGATCAGTAATGTAAGCAAGGATAGAGAATATACAACCTGTAACATCTTAGTACCTCTGAGGGCTACTGACATGAAATGCATGATACATATGTATAAATACATAAACCTTTAAAACATTCGCCTCTGTGGGCATCATCATCATCATATCGTACCCGGCCATAATTGGCTCGGTAAAAAACGTACCCGACCATCATAAGGCTCGGTAGAATCGTACCCGGCCACGTGGAGCTCGGTAAAACCCAACTGATCAGTGGTTGCACAATAGGTGCCGTACCCGGCCAACTATAGCGTGGCTCGGTAGAGTAAAATAGATACATATATATAATGCATGCTCGACTCATGGAATCACATTCTAAACCTTTCGGAGTGACGTAAGGTCGGTATCCTCTGTACACGTTATTAGGACTAACTCTTCACTATGAACCTTATAAGAATCAGGAAGTACCAACAACATTGATAACATAAGAATAAGAGAAGCAACATTAACATCAATCGTTCCATAAGAGGGAAAACAATGTAAGTACTGCTAGCTTCTAAGAGTAGAGTATCTTGGAAGCTCGTTCATTACATTATGTACAATCGGAGTCGTGAAAAAGAAGGAAAGGGATAGCCTCACATACCTTGTATATACTGCCCCAATCTCAAGCTATGCAATTGTCAAAACTCCTTAGTCTACAATAAGAGAAACGATACTATCGTTATCATTTAAGCGTCATAACTATTATGTATCGACCACAACCTATTTTACGATGAAACGGACAGCACCTCCCCTATATATATGACTTCACACCATTCAAAACAGTCACCAAACAGCCCAAACAACATCAATAATAAACATATTGAGCCTCCCAAAATAGTCCACGCACAGCCTAATCACTCCATACATACGACGACCACCGTAGTCGTGTCAAACGACCCGGAAATGTTACGAATAACTATCATCCCACAACCCTACATATATATGGTGTTTCTCCACACCCTTCCTCCTCCAAAACTCCACAAAACAGTAGTAAAATACGCAGCCCAACAGCAACGCAAAACAGTCCACAAAACAATAACATTACTACCAAGCCTTTCGATATATATTTCACAAGTTCTAGCTTCAATGGCTTAGCCGCAACTTGGATAATCTTAAATACATTTAGAGTAAGAGGTTACTTACCTTTATACAGAAAGAACAACTCCAATTTGACCTTAAATTTCCATGAAATATCCCTCCAATGCTGCCACAACAACAAAAAAGCGAAACTAGCGATCAATTAGTGTTTTTCGGCACTAGAATCACTTTAGAAGGCTTGAAATCACCTAGGATTGATATTAAGAACATGAGGGAGTATTTACAGAACATAAACCCTTTAAAACAACCTCCCACACGAGCTGGAACGACACAAAAATGAGCAACAACAAGAAGAACAAGAGACTTACTAGCGCCACGGAATTCCCGACACTTGATTTGTGTTGTTTGCCCTTTTTTGGGTCTTGAATCTTGAGAGAACCTTGAGAGGATGTTCCTAGGGTTCTAAGGTCTGAAAATAGTGAGAATAAATGACTTAAAACGGGTTGGAGGCATCCTATATAGGTCCAAATATCTTAAACCGCCTTAGTGGGCCCCATAGAGAGGTGCTTGGCGCAGTCTCGCGAAAACGCGAATATCTCTCTACTCCGAGATCGTATCGATGAACGGTTTAATGCGTTGGAAACTAGACTCATAGATCTTTAATTTTGTTGGTATATCACCCCGTAATTCCTTGTAAATTATGAGAAAAGATTAGAAACATTTGACCTAATGTTTAAGTAAAATTATGAACCTAAGTTGCGACAACTTTTGTCGACTTTTGTTTCATAACTCGTTTGACTTCAAGACTTATGATACGGATATTATATGATTAAAATACCTTAATACATGACCTCTTGAGTGTATTAAGCACCGCTAGATTTACCTGAAAATACGAGTTACAACATCCTTGATTCATTTAACTTCTAATACTTGTTAATCACCCTTATACACTCTTGTATCACTTAAGACCAATAGGATTGACTTCTTATCATCTCAAAGATAATTCCTTCTTGGATTTATGTTAACTAATATATGGCATGAACTAACACATGTGGATATGGGTTGTAACAGCTTAGTGAGAAAGGGTATAAGTATATGTTCAGGAATCCATCGGTGGAGTCCGCAATACTCTCATCCGAGAAAAGCGCCTGCAACGCTACCCCCTCGCCCCATCCACAATATCTCCTCACCACCTCCAAATGTTCCTCTCTTATCAAAGACATATTCTTCAGAGTAAACTCCCACGGATCCTGAGCACTGGGAGTGGAACTCTCCCTTCCCTACCTGGCCGACCCTGAAGTAGCTGCCATGGCTATGGTAGAATTGGCATACTGAAGCAGGGGCCTAAACCAACACTTTTGCTCTTAAGGAAACGAAGGACCCGACTCCAAGGCAGAAGGATAGATGTCTAAAATAATGAGATCTTCCAAAGAAGCAAGAGCCACCCCACAAATATGTGGGAAGCAACAATGATTTGCCTATCCAGGGTAGGCCCCAGGAGGCCAACGACCTTGGTACAGATCCCGGGGTGGTACCCGACCCCAGAGACCTCCATTGACAAGAAGTTAGACTTCAAGAGCCAACTGCATCATCTCCAGTCCTGAGGTGGTGCCCGACCTCGAGGACCCCCATAAAAAAGAAGTCAGGCTCCAAAAAGCCTTCAGTGCCATCATAGAGTTCAAGGCGGTATCCGACCTCGTGGTTTTCCTTTCTAGAAAGAAAAAAAGCACTTCAAGCTCTGCCCACGAGGGCTCGACCGCAAAAAATCACCTAAATACGAATAGCCCCTTCCTCAGTAGCATGTCTACAACACCCCAAAAGGTTATCTATGCCCAGCGCAAAGTAAAAGCTCCGAGCGCCCAAAGTTGACTTTTGCTTTGGTGCTCTATCTCTATGGGGCTCAAGGGCCCTAATGATCCAAGTTTGTCGGACCACTTCGGGCTTGATTCCGGGAACAGCGATAAGCTCGAAAAGAAGCCATTCCTGTCGACCAAAGGCTAGAAAAATATCGGCAATCATCAACAGAGGACTACATTCAAAATCTCCGCGAACGCATAAGAGTATACAGGAACACGACAAAAATCAAAGGCAGAAGCAAAGGAAAACATTAAAAAGCCTTGGAGCGCACAAGAACATACAACAATAGGCAAGTATCAAAAATAGGAATCAAGGAAGTATCTCTATATTCATGAATATTCATGTACAATGGCCCTCGAGGGGCCCTCTTATATGATTACAAAACCCTACAGAGGATCCCTACACCAAAACGGAGAAGCAGAAGGATGTACATGTGATGAAAACACAAGAACCCGGTCCATCCTCGAAGGTCCATTTCCGGTATCAGCATCCTCGAGCACCTCCCCCTCGAGCTCGCATCCTCAAAGGCAATTCCTTCGGCCACCATCTCCTCTAGGTTCCCAGCTCAATCCCACGGAAGGGCCTCGTCGAGGGAAAAGATAAAGAAGAGGAAAAGGAGGGGATGCAAAGGAGGTAGAGAAAAGAGACATAGCCCGCCGAAGCCAAAGGTTGAAGATTCGGTGGGCCCCAGCCTCTACGACCGGGGGTGCCAGTTTATCCCTTGGGAAAGGAAAAGCCCAAGGGATGAAGTGACATACCAGGCCTGGGTAGGAGAGTGAGCATCGGTGCATAGTCCGAATGACTGTCTACAAAAAGGGAAAATCGATTCCCCGTTTATCATTGTCTCGGGCCAATGAGGACAGTGGCAGCAGACACAATAACAACCACTGCAGCAATAGAACAACATAGTCGGGCTCCGGCAAAGGGCCGCGACACAGCCTATGGGAGCTCTGCTAGATGGCCTTGAGGCCACAAACCCCAAACATGATGTTCAATGATTAAGGAAGATGATAAGAAGAAATGGGAGAATAAGTAGATGAAGGTACTTAAATAAGAAAAACAACACCATAGCACCCCCATTTATAGGGGCAACAACACGATCATCGAGGTTTTGGAAGACTGACCGACGGATGCAATTACTGCGTTCTTGAAAAGCCGAATCGACGATAGTACTTTTACCTTGGAGAATGGGAATCGACAGTGCATTGAATGATGTCAAAAACACAAGTCCATGGGGCATCCCAGTTGTCACAAAAACTCACGTCACAGATCGCATCATCGGTATGACATCACCGCGAGAAGCTCGTGGTGTCAGGTGTCAGAATCATTTCCTATCACATTGTTCTGGGAAACGCAGAGACTATCTGTATGCGGTGAAATCAGAGGGTTTAATTTCTTGCTACCAAGCCACTTTGAGAGAACACCTCGAGACCCCGAGGACGTGGAGTTGCGACCGAGTCCCCTCCCTCGGGATTCGTCGAGGCCCGACTTAAAGAAGACGAAGATCAAGGCTAGAGCAAAAGAGGGAATTCCCAAGACATGCGGCTAAGTCTGACAGAGCCGGCCTACCCAGAGCCTGTGTCGAGGCGTCACGTCTAACCATCCCATCTCCATGCTTTTATAATTAATGTATGTTGTACCATAACCGGGTTCCCCTCTTATATAAAAGAGAATCCACACCACTTTGTAAGGGGCGGATGTTGCTCCAACTATTCTCCACAAGATCAATAATATCTCTTTCTCTTTCTTCTCTCTAACTTACTCACTCGCGGCCATTCTTAACGTTTATTGTTTTCATACTTGTTCTTCATTTATTGCTTGATATTTGGCCATAAAGAGCCTTCTTTAATTATAGTCTAACTGTTATCTCTCTCCCGATAACCCCCGATAGCTTGAGCTCGAGCCGGATATCCACCTTGAAGCCCCCTATTGACCAGTCCAAAGCCTGGGCAGCAAGCCCCTCGGTCTGATTACTGCCCCGTTTTAACTTGCATCTCATCGTTAAACTTCATACTCCTAGCATCAACTGCTCTAACAACTAGCATAAAAATAGATCACATATTTTTAGAGTCTAATTTACAAATTTAATTGTTGTTGCCATTTTCACGGTAAACAGTTATCAAATAAGGAAGACCAAGAAATAACACAAGCCAATACCCGACTAGGCTCCGAAATATCCAACCTCATGAACCGATTGGCCAAGGCCTGAACATCAACTGCAAGAGGTCTCTCCCCAACTAGAATATATGCCAAACTCCCTATACTCGCCGCCTTCCTACTCAAGGCATCGACCACCACATTGGCCTTCCCCGGATGGTACAAAATAGTAATATCATAATCCTTTAGCAACTCCAACCATCTCCGCTGCCTCAAATTGAGATCCTTCTGTTTGAACAAGTGCTGGAGGCTACGATGATTAGTAAACACCTCACAAGACACACCATTAAAATAACGCCTCAAAATCTTCGATGCGTGAATAATGGTAGCCACCTCCAAATCATGAACAAGGTAGTTCTTCTCATGGGGTTTTAACTGACAAGAAGCATAAGCAATAACTCTGCCCTCCTGCATCAAAACATACCCAATACCAACTCTAGAAGCATCACAATACACTGTATATGAACCTGAAGCTGATGGCAAAACTAACACTGGAGCCGTGGTCAAGGCTGTCTTGAGCTTCTGAAAGCTCTCCTAACACTCATCCAACCACCTGAATGGAGCACCCTTTTGAGTCAACTTGGTCAAGGGAGATGCAATAGATGAAAATACCTGAACAAACCGGTGGTAATAACTCGCTAACCCAAGAAAGCTACGAATCTCTGTGGCTGAGGACAGTTTGGGCCAACTCTTAATCGCCTCTATCTACTTTGGATCAACCTAAATACCCTTGCTGGACACCACGTGCCCCAAGAAAGCCACTGAACTGAGCCAAACTCACATTTGGAGAACTTTGCATAAAGCTTCTCCTCCCTCAACCTCTGTAACATGACTCTCAAATGCTCCATGTGCTCCTCCTGAATACGCGAGTACACCAGAATATCATCAATGAAAATGATCACGAACGAATCAAGATAAGGCCGAAACACGCTGTTCATCAAATGCATGAACGCTGCCGGGGCATTGGTCAGCCCAAACGACATAACAAAGAACTCATAATGACCATATCTAGTCCTGAAGGCTGTCTTAAGAATATCCGAGTCCCTAATCTTCAACTGGTGATAACCTGAACGGAGATCAATCTTGGAGAACACTCTTGCTCTCTGAAGTTAATCAAACAAATCATCGATACGAGGCAAAGGATACTTGTTCTTGATTGTTACTTTGTTCAACTGCCTGTAATCAATACACATCCTCATCGTGCCATCCTTCTTCTTCACAAATAGAACAGGCGCACCCCAAGGAGACACACTAGGCCGAATGAACCCTTTATCAAGGAGTTCCTGAAGTTGCTCCTTCAACTCTTCCAACCCCACTGGTGCCATACGATATGGTGGAATAGAAATGGGCTGAGTGCCCAGCACCAGATCAATACCAAAATCAATATCCCTGTCCGATGGCATGCCCGACAAGTCTGCAGGAAACACATCGGGAAAATCCCTCACAATAGGAACAGAATCAATATTAGGAGTCTCTGCACCGGCATCCCTTACAAAGTCTAAGTATGAAAGACAACCCTTCCCAACCATACGCTGGGCCTTCAAGAACGAAATCACCCTACTGGGAACAAAATCAGTCGAACCTCGCCACTCAATACGTGGCACACCCGGTATAGCCAATGTCACTGTCTTAGCATGACAATCCAAAATAGCACGACATGGAGATAGACAATCCATGACTAATATCATATCAAAATCCACCATGCAAAGTAATAATAGATCCACTCGGGTCCATAACTACCAGATCCCTGAGGCCTCTTGGCCTCCCTCTCATCTCGCTCCTGGCGACGAACTGACTCAATCTCACGAGCAATATCAACAACCTCTTCAAAAGTAGCAACGGACACCCTCTCCCTGGTCATGAGAATATGAAGCTGATATGTAAGGCCATCAACGAACCTCGTAATCCTCTCTCTCTCCATAGGAACGAACCAAACCACATGACGAGCTAACTCCGAGAACCTCATCTCATACTGCGTCATAGTCATCTTTCCCCGACGCAACCACTCGAACTGCCTGTGCAGCTCCTCTCTACGAGACTGTGGCACATACTTCTCCAAAAAGAGAATGGAGAACTACTGCCAGGTAAGAGGTGCTGCACCAATAGGCCTACTCCTCTCATAAGCCTCCTACCAAGTGAAGGCTGCTCCAGAAAACTAAAAAGTAGTGAAAACGACCCCACTGGTCTCCAGAATACCCGCTGTATGAAGAATCCTCTAACACTTGTCCAAGAAACCCTGGGCATCCTTACCCTCTACACTACTGAAAGTCGGAGGCTGAAGTCTACCAAACCTCTCCAACCTGCGCTGCTTGTCCTCTAGTATAGTAGGGGCTACATAGTCCTAAACAGCTGCAATCGACTGGGCTGGAGGTGCCCCTGGTGTCTGAAGTCCCTGAACGACCTGCTTAGGTGTGCAAACAGCGGGAGTCTGAGTGCCTCCCTCTGCCTGAGAAGTAGCTGTGCTGTAGTAATTGAGACCGCCTGATCTAGGCCAGTGCATACTAATAGAATCTGAGCCAGGGCCTCCTAAAGACTTGGAATCACAATGGGCACAGCTGGTGCCTGAGCTGGTGCTGCTGGAGCATCCACAACTGGGACCTGATCATGAACTGGGGCGACTGGTGGATCTACAGGTGTTTCCCTAACTATTGTGCGGGTTACACCCCTACCCCTACTATGGCCTCAACCGCGTCCTCGGCCTCTGGTGGCCACAGCTGGTGGTATTGGTGGTCGTCCATCCTAACCAGTCACTCGTGTCCCAAGTGCCTGACTGTGCGCCTTGAACATGCCTAACGCTTAAGGCTCGGGACTTACCCCACAGTTCTTACGCAAATGATGTGTTGAGTTTCCTACTAAGCTTTGTTGACCCTCATGATTTTATAACAAATGAATAATAAGTTCTACCCACTCGTAAAAATTTAAAATTGGTAGTAACTCAAATAACGAGCCATAATATTGCATATTATTTAATTGGACATCGTAAAAGTGAATTTTATTTGAACATTTTAAAAAAAATAGATAGCCAAAATTTGTATCTTCATTTGCCATTGGTATCCGTGTCTTAAGTTCTATATCTCTTAAATTTGAAAGTAACTTCGCAATTAATCTTGAAGGAACACTATTTTAAATTACAGTTTTAAACTAGTAATTTTGTAATTATTTTACATTAAGGTTTGAAATTTGTTAAGTTTGAGTTAGAATATATTTTGGTGTTATCAGAGTCTGAGTGGTGTTTTGGGACCTTAGATAGGTTCGTTTTATTGATTGGAACTGGTGTGTGAAGTTTGGTAGTGATGCGAAATGTCTAAGTGAGTTAAAGAAGTGTGATATTTATTTTAATTTATAATTAAATGATGAGCTAGATATAAGGTTAAATTGGCAAATAAAAGGGGATCATTTATGAGACCAACCTTCTAATCTCAAGAAATTGTGAAATGGAAGCTAAATTTTTGTAGCAACAAAATATCAAATGACATAATGAAGCTATTCCAATTCCCAGAACCAAAATCTGAATCTGATACCCTCAAAGTCAATTTTGGTCAAACTTATGAATTTTTCAAACATTCAAATTCCATTTTTTTTCGCCAAGTTGTGTCGAAATTTTCTAGAAACATCCAAATGCAAATCTGGGTATACGCCCGAATGCAAAATCACCATCCGGACCTAACGGAATTATCAAAACTCCAATACGAGGTTGAATTCTAAAAGTCAAACTTGGTCAACTCTTCCAATTTTAAAGATTCAATCATGAAGTTCATTCTTCCAAATCAATTCCGAACAACCTGAAAACCAAAACCGATTATTCACACAAGTTATAATAAATCATACAGAGCTACTCATGCCCTCAAACTATCATCATCTGTGAGAGAATAGAATAACAGAAGTTTAGTTCTCAGATCAACAGATTCACACGATAAGAATTTCAAGAATATGAAGTTTTCCTAAAGGTTCTGCAGCCTCCCGAGGATAAATACAGACGTCTCCGTACCGATCCGCGAGACTCTACTAAACCAACTCATGACTCGTGAGACCTATGTAACCTAGGCTCTGATACCAACTTGTCACGACCCTAAAATCGAACCCGGTCGTGATGGTGCCTATCGTAAAACAAGGTCAGCTGACACAACTCCCCAATCCATTTAAACAGTTATAATAATTCAATTTAAGTCATTAATAAGTAATAAATCCCAAAATTAAATGAAATAGAACAAGTGCAAAAATAGATACAGCCCGACATTGGGGTGTCACCAGTCATGAGCATCTAAACAACCGTCTAAAAGTAGGAAGAGTCTACATAGTCTACTACAAATCCAATACAAATGAAAATAAAGATAGGAAGGAGAAACACTGGGTTGTGGACACCGAGCAGCTACCTAGTGAACTCTGGACAGGCTGCTGGAAGTAATCAACCCTCACTAGCAGGACCCAAGGCTCCTGAATCTGCACATAGGGTGCAGGGAGTAATGTGAGTTCGCCAACTCAGTGAGTAATAAAAGTAATGCCAGCTGAGCGATAAGAAAACACGTAAAACACAGCGACATGCTACCAAGAGGCAGTATAAGGCCAATACAATGCAATAAAACTGTAAAAACTTATAAAAATACCTTAGTTCAGCAAAAACCTCTTTAAACATCTTTTAATAGTTTAAACATGAATAAATGAAAACAGGGAGAAAAGATAGAAACACAAATCAGCCCCTCGGGCAAAATACCAATAGAACTAGCCCCTCGGGCAATAACATAGAACAACCTTAGCCCCTCGGGCTATATCACATTTCACACGGGGTACCCGCACTCACTGGGGGTGTACAGACTCCGAGAGGGGCCCCTTACGGCCCAAACGCAATATCAAGCCATCTCGTAGCATCATCAAACAGGCTCTCAGCCTCATATCAAGCCACCTAGTGGCGTACAACTCAGGCCCTCGGCCTCATAATCATGAATCAGCACAATATCACTACGGTGCGTAGCCCGATCCCATATTAACCTCATAACACAAGCCATCGACCCTACTCAATCAGAAATCTCTAAAAGCCACTCGGGCGCAGTAAAATATGATGCACAGCTCAAAATATCATTTAAGATTCCAAAATAGAGTAAACATGGCTTAGTTATGAAAACAGTAGATTATGGCATGAGTGAGTATAATATAAAGTCAAAACAGTGAGGAATAGTAGTAAGAATCCCCTAAGGGTCCAAAATAGTTGGTATAAGGCCCAAATATGGCATTCAGCACGAAACATGATGATAACAAACAGTTTTCAATAAAATATGCAGTAAAACAGTCATTTGGGACGAACTAAGTCACAATCCCCAACAGTGCACGACCCCACGCTCGTCATCTAGCGTGTGCGTCACCTCAATATAGCACAACGATGTGCAATTCGGGGTTTCATACCCTCAGGACAACATTTACAATCATTACTCACCTCTATTCGGTCCAAACTCTAGCCCGCGATGCCTTTGCCTCTCGAATCGGCCTCCGAATGCTCCAAATCTAACCAAAATCAGTGCACAACCATCAAAATATGCTAAGGGAACAAAGCCCACTTGAAAATAATCAAATTACAACACAAATCCCAAAATCGGCCAAACCCGACCCCCGGGCCCATGTCTCAGAATCCGATAAAAATTACATTAATAGGCTCCTTATCACTCCCTGAGTTCTTTCATATCAAAAGTACCAAAATCCAACCACAAATGACCTCTCAAATCCCTAATTTTAGGTCTCCAATTACAAGCCTTAGTTCTTCAATATTTACGCTTAAATTCTATAATTTCCATGATTAATTAGGTAGAAATCACATTAGGATTGAGTATTAAGTCCATAAATCTTACCTCCAAGTGTTCCCCCTTGATTCCCTCTTCAATCCTCTTCAAAAATCACAAAAATCACCCAAAAAATGGAGGAACTTAGACCCAAAATCGCGGAATTGTTCTTTTAAAACATTCTGCCCAGCACTTAAAAATTCTTCATTGCAAACGCGGTCAATGCCTCGCATTCGTGAAGCACAACCTGGCGTTGACCATTTTTCCTTCTTCACGAATGCAACACCCTGTACTTTAACACGAAGCCTCAGCCTTCCAACTCATCACGAACGCGACCACACTCCCGCGAACACGAAGCACACTAACCCAACCTTTCGCTAATGCGGA
Organism: Nicotiana sylvestris; assembly: GCF_000393655.2. Lineage (NCBI taxonomy): Eukaryota > Viridiplantae > Streptophyta > Magnoliopsida > Solanales > Solanaceae > Nicotiana > Nicotiana sylvestris. The sequence goes on from NC_091059.1 coordinate 6,744,914, forward strand.
CCCCCCATCACGAACACGAAAGGCCAAACCTCCTGCCTCACATCCTAGCCCTTTGCGAACGCGAGGGTCCACTTGTGAACGCAAAGTCCAAAAGCCTGCAACACTTACAATAGTTTTTCTGTAATCTTTTTCAACTTGAAATGATCGGTTTAACCATCCGAAACTCACCCGAGGCCCTCGGGACCTCAACCAAATGTTCCAACATATCCCATAACATCATTCAAACTTTTTCCAACTTTCGGAACGCTCAAAACAACATCAAAACACCAAATTTGTATCGGATTCAAGTCTAAGAATTTCAAGAACTCTCAAATTCCGCTTTCAATCAAAAAGTCCATCAAACCACGCCCGAATGACCTGAAATTTTGCACACACATCCCAAATGACACAACAGACCTACTGCAAATCCCGAAATTTCATTCCAACCCCTATATCAAAATCTCACCTACCAACCGGAAAACGCCAAAATTTCAATTACGCCAATTCAAGCCTAACTCTACTCTGTACCTCCAAAACACATTCCGATCATTTTCCTAAGTCCCAAATCATCTCCCAAAGCTATCCAAACCATCAGAATTCATATCCGAGCCCTATTTCACATAAGTCAACATCCGATTAACTTTTTCAACTTAAACTCACTCAAAAGAGACTAAGTGTCTCAAACCTTACCAAAACCTTTCCGAACCCGATCCAACCACCCCGATAATGCATAATACAGTTGAACAAGGCAATATGAAGTAGAAATGGGGGAAACGGAGCGGTAACTTATGAAACAACCGACCGGGTTGTTACTCTAGTAAAGGTAGGAGAGAAGAAGACAGGTGACCTAGACCAAGTGAAGTGCATTAAAAATGAGGATGACAAAGTATTGGTGGATGATGCATATATTAGAAGAAGATGACACACGTACTTTTACAGACTCTTGAATGAAGAGGGGGATAAGAGCATTCTGTTGGGGGATTTAGAGCACTTCGAGAGTTGTCAGAATTTTAGGTATTGTAGGCACATCAAGGTTGAAGAGGTTGTAAGGGTTATGCGTACGATGAGTAGGGGGAAAGAGACAGGTCCAGATGAGATCTTTGGTAGAATTTTGGAAAAATGCAGACATGGCAGGTTTGGAGTGGCTTACTAGGTTGTTTGACGTTATTTTTAGGACAATGAAGATGCTCGAAGAGGTGGAGTATGGTGATTGCATTGTTCAAAAATAAGGGTGATATCCAAAACTGCAATAACTACAGAGGTATCAAGCTGCTAAGATACACGATAAAAGTCTGGGAGAGGGTGGTAGATGTAAGGGTGAGGAAGAGTGTACCTACTTTTTAGAACCATTTCGGATTTATGCCAGACTGATCGAATACTGAATCCATTCACCTTATTAGGAAGCTGGTGAAGAAGTATAGGGATTTGAAAAGGGACTTTCACATGGTATTCATTGACTTAGAGAAAGCCTACGACAAAGTCTCGAGGAAGGTATTATGGAGATGTTGGAGGTTAGAGGTGTGCCTGTAACTTATACTAGAGTGATTCAGGATATGTATGATGGTAAGACCCAGTTTAGGACGGTAGGAGGGGATTCAAAACATTTTCTAGTTGTGATGGGTTTGCATAAGGGATCCACTCTTAGCCCGATTTTTTTTGTGATAAAACTAACTTTTCATTCCATAAAAAAAACTGTCTTTACAAACTAGATTAATGCTGACCATCAATATACTAATCAATATTACAAGTAATTAAACTAGATACACTATCATCAAAGACTAGCTATTTCTAAGGGTATTTATTCAAACTTTACAATGCTTGCTGCCATTTGATTTTTGATCTCCCTTGTATGTGCATGTGTAGAGCAATATTTTTACATATAAAATCCACCATGTATCTACCTTTGTTGAATCTAATAGATTTTCTTTCACGCCAAATATAGTACGCTACCATCGCAAAAGCTGTTGTAGTAATGTCTGCCTTGCCATTTTTCCTTTTTGCTATACTACTGATCCACTCTATTTCATCTTGCCAACATCCAATTTTCCTTGTAACTCCCAGCCACTTTAGTATTCTGTCCCATACTATACTTGTGTTTGGACAATCAAAGAAAATGTGGTCAAATGTTTTCACACTTCTAGCACAGAACACACAATCCTGTGACACTTGGATTCCATACTTGAGTAGTCTGTCCACAGTTGCTAACCTTTGATGAATTGCTAACCATAAGTGAAATTTGAATCTTGGGTGAATCTGTATATGTAGATGAATGCTCTTCCAACTGGCTTTGGGAAACTGAGGCAACATCTGGATATATGCTCTTTAAATTCGGAATCTACCTTGCTTCACCATGTCTGCCAATGCTGTATTGAGATTGACTTGCACTGAGTTTACCTGCACCAAGTCTCTCTTTGCTTCTATTATCTTTCTGACCACCTAAGCTGCTGTCTTAGGTGTGTCCATTGTAGTAGCATCCTTGTGTTTTATGTAATAACTATGAGTCCATTTGATACATAAGGCATCTTTCTTCATTTTTCAATGCCTATAACTGCTTCAAAATTGCTGCTTTATTCCATATCCTCATATTGATGATGTTCAATCCCCTTGCTACTTTTGGATGGCAAATCTTGTCCCAGTCTATCAATGCTTTCCTGGAAATGGCATTTGATCCATTCCAAAGGAAAGTTCTGCATATAGTTTCTATCATCTTCATGATCTTCTTAGGTAGTAAGAAACTTTGAGCCCAGTAAGTCTGTATGCCAAATAACACAGACTTTATGAGCTGCACCCTTCCAGAATAAGATAACATCCTAGCTGACCAGCAGTTCACCCTTTCAGTAATTTTCTCCACCAGTGCCAGGCATTGGTGTATATTCAGCTTCTTTGCAGATAGAGGAACTCCCAGGTACTTTGTAGATAGTGGCAGGATTCAGCTCTTATCTGTATTTGCTTGAAGTCCAGATGTAGCAGAGAACCTATAAAAGGTTTCCTGTATTTTGGTTACTAAGGTTATGTCTGTCCTGCAAAACATTAACAAATCATCAACAAAACAAATATAAGTCACCCCCAGGTTTTTGCATCTTGGATGATATTTGAACTCTTTTGAGATTGATAATTGGCTCATCTCTCTTTGTAAGTACTCCATTGCAATAATAAATAGATAGGGAGATATTGGATCCCTTGTCTAATGCCTCTCTTAGCCTGGAAAGGTTTAGTAAGGCCACCATTAAGTACCAAAGAATATGATATTGTTGACACACATTCCATTACCCAATGGATGATTTTTTATGGAAAGCCAAGGTCAGTGAGCATACACCTAAGAAATTGTCAATCCAATGAGTCATAGGACTTTTTAATGTCAACCTTAAGCACATAACTAGGAGATAGACCTTTCTTATTTTATCCTTTGAACAACTCATGGCTAAATAGAATATTGTCAATGATACTCCTTCCTTCAATAAAAGCAAATTGTGACTTCCCAATGATCACCTCAATTACTTTTTTTATTCTTCTAGTCAGGATCTTGGCAACAATTTTATACAGAGTAGTGCAGCAAGCTATAGGCCTATAGTCTTTCACTTTTGTTGGAGCTAGGACTTTAGTAATCAATGTAATGGCGGTGTAGTTTCATGTTGGTTTCATTCTACCTGTATGAAAGAAGTATGAAATAGCCTTATAAATGTCCTGCTTCACTGTCTCCTAATGCTTGGTAAAGAATTCTATAGTGTAACCATCAACTCCAGGGACTTTGTCCTTGGGCATCTCCCTCACTGCTTCATCCACCTCATCATGTGTTACCTCTTTTATTAGTTCCTGATGATGCTGTATTGTGAGATAATCTCCTGCTTTAATAATTTTGGTATTTGGACATGGCATTAACCCATTGGCTTTCCCCATTAGTTGAGTGAAAAAGTTGGTAAACTCTTTTTCCACAGCTTTTGGATCAGTGATCTTTACTCCTATGTTATTATACACAGTGGTGATAGTATTCTTGTTGGCCCTAATTTTCATCTGTGCATAGAAGTACTTAGAATTTGAATCACCATAATCAATCCATGTTGCTCTAGATTGTTGCCTCAGTATCCTTTCCTCTATAGTACTCCATTTCTCCAATTCATTCATAGTTTGTTTCTCCTGTTCTATCAAAATCTGATTAAAAGGATCAAGGGTCAAATTAGCTTGAGTACATTCTAATTTCTGCCTTATTTGAGTCAATCTTTGCTCATAACTTGTCATCTCCTTATTCAGTCCTTTGGCCTCATCTTTTAGTTTATGTAGCTTCTGCCATATAGTAGTCATAGAGTCTTGCTCATCTTGCTGTTGCCATACTCTATCTACCATAGACCTAAAGTCCTTATACTCTATTGTTACCATGTATAACTTGAATGGCTTGGGATGAATAGTTCTTCTTTTCTATATTTGAACAATGATTGGAGAGTGGTCAAAAACTCCAGATTCTAGAAAGTCAGCTTCCAAATGCCCATAGTTTTTAGTCCAGCTGAAATTTCCAAAAGCCTAGTCAATCTTACTATATACTCTATCATTTGCATTCTGCTTGTTGCACCATGTATAAAAACATCCCTTTGTTCTTAATAGGGTTAGCTGGATATTGTCAATACACCTACACATCACTTGATGTTACTGGTTGTCCTAACCTATCATATGTGGTTAAGACATTATTGAAATCTCCACTTATGAGCTAAGGTACTTGGATTTGCCCCCTACCAGCTACAAATCATGCCATAGAGTTACCATTTTCTGCACCTTGTTCCTAGCATAGACAACTGTCAACATGATCTGGGAACTAGTTACTGGATCTTCCACTGAGCAGTGACTGAATTGCTCATGAATGTGGACTATCTTTACTATCAAGTTTGTCTTTCATAACAACCAAATTCTTCCATTTATAGCCTTAGTATAATTACAACAATATCCCTAATCTTTGGCAACCTTATTCACTATATTTTTTACCTTCTTTTCCTTTTACTCTAATTTCTAGACATCCAAGAAAGTCTACTTTATTTTTTTGTAGAAAGAGTCTTAACTCCTTATGTTTATAGGGCTTATTTAGCCCCCTTATATTCCAGGTGCTTATGATCATGGTGGCTTTTGGATAGGTTCAGTAGCAATCCCATCTACTTGTGCAGAACTCTGCCCACACTCTCCCAGTATTGTGAACCTATTAGTAGTGCTAGCTTCTACAGTATGAGTCTGCTGCATTGTAACTGGACTATGTTGCACCCTACTTTCTTCATTCATGATTATCACCTGTATCCTTTGAGTAGAGCCATTCACAGATACTGTTTTCTGATTACCCTTTTCTGTATCAGTTTGTGGGTGCTCTACATCATCCCTCCCTACTACCTCTCCTTGTTCTTGTTGTTCCTTTAGTTTCCATTCCTGTACTACTTTCTTCCTTCTGCCCCTATTTCTTATTTTAGGAGCCTTAAACTCAGTCTCTTCATGATTCTGGTGGTTTGTCCTCCAACATTCAAAGTTGTCATGGCCAAAGTGTACACATTCACTACAAAATTTTGGCCTCCACTCATAGAGTATTTCCTGTTGCCTAGTCCCGGAAGGAGTAACAATCTTTATACTTTCCACTAAAGGCTTAGTGATATCAACCTTCACCAGAACTCTTGCATAAGAATTTTTTTTCAAATCTGCTGTGAATCTGTCAGTGTACATGGGTAGTCCTATAGCACTAGCCATCTTGCTCAGTGCATCAATAGTCCAGTATCTAACAGGTAAGCCAGGGAAGTGAATCCAAAAAGGGATTGTTGTTATACATTTAGGGTCAAAGTGAAAATCCCTTTCCAATTCTACAAAATGAACGGTTTGTTGTGATACGAGTAAGGACCTGCTTGCATAAATAAGTCCCTTTCCTCAATTGTTGAAAACCAAAACACATAATACCCATCATTATGATATAGAATTTGAGGTTTAGAAATAAAATCCCATATAGATTCTATATAATTCTCCATAGATTTCTCATACGGAGCATTACCAAGGACATATCCAATTAAGGCAGTCGCCCAGTGGTCGCTCAACTCACTTACATCTTCCTCAGCAATTTGGATAACTATCTTACTATCTCAATGACTTGGTGGAACATATTCCAGTCGTATTCCCATATGAGAATTACGATTCTGCTGCTTGAGCTCATTTGATTGATGTTCCTGCTCCTTCCCAGTCCCTGTTGCTGTTGCAAGTTATTCTAGATCTGGATATGGTTGTGCAAAAAGATCCAGCTTCAAAGAATTGTAATCTTCTCGGAATTGTTGGCAATCGGTCCTTGCACTTTTGAATTTCCTTCTCCTTCACTACTTCAGTACTGTTCCATTGCTTACTGTTGCATTCATCCTCATCAATGAGCTCATTTTCCTCTCGAATTGGTTGGAATCGAGTGGGGAGAAAGCTACCAAACATTAATGGAGTGAATGTTTGCATCTCTGAGGTCACCGGAGTTACACTAGCGGTCGTTGTTACTGGTTGTTTGCGTCTTCTAGCCATCGATAGTGCACGTTAGACTACCTTGGCACATGTTGCAAAGTCCATTCTTTCAATCGATGTTCTCTCTTATCATCTTGACCGTGCGATTTAGCCCATTTTGTATTTGCCTTAGCGATGGATGTTCTGATGAGACACATTCAAGGGGAGGTGCCACGGTACATGTTATTCGTAGATGATATAGTACTAATTGCCGAGACGTGTGCTGGTGTTAATACGAGCCTAGATGTCTGGAGACAAAATTTGGAGTCAAAAGGTTTCAAGTTGATCAGGATAAAAATAGAATACTTGGAATGTAAGATCAACTGTGTGACTCAAGAAGAGGACGTGGAAGTGAGGCTAGATTCACGAGTTGTTCCCAAGAAAGAGAGTTTCAAATACCTCAAATCTATAATTTCTAGTAATGGATAGATAAACGAGGATGTCACGCATCGAATCAGAGTGGGGTTGATAAAATGGAGGCTCACTTCCGAGGTTTTGTGTGATAAGAAAGTACCATCAACACTCAAAGGTGAGTTTTATAGAGTAGTGGTTAGACTAACTATGTTGTATGGGGCGGAGTGTTGGCCATTCAAGAACATCCATGTACAACAGATGAAAGTAGCAGAAATGAGGATGTTGAGATGGATATATGGGCATAATAGGAGAGATAAGATTAGGAATGAAGTTATCCGAGACAAGGTGAGAGTGGCCCCCGTGGAGGATAAGATGCGGGAAGTAGGCTGGGATTGTACGGGTATGTGAAGAAGATGAGTATAGAGGCCTTGGTGAGGAGGTGCGAGAGGTTGGCCATCTTGGGGTTGAGGAGAGGTAGAGGTAGGCTTATGAAGTATTGGGGCTATGTGATTGGGCATGGCATGATGCACCTTCAACTTATTGAGGACATGACTCTTGATACGAGGGTTTGGAGATTGGGAATTAGGGTAGAAGGTTAGTAGATAGGCAGGAGTGTCTCATTTTCATGTCAGTAGCATTAGCATTAATCTCTTAATTTCATACCTTCATATCCGTAGTTTTTTTTAACCTTATGTTGATCCTTTCTCTTCAATTATTCTATCACCATGTCTCCCTATCACCTTATCTTGTTGATGTTACTATATATTGTGTCTGTTTTTTTTTTACTTTTATATTGATCCGGGGGGTCTATCGGAAATAACCTCTCTACTTTCACAAGCTAGGGGTAAGGTCTACATACACTCTACCCCTCCTAGACCTTACTTTGTGGTATTACACTGAGTTTGATGTTGTTGTTGTTGTTGTTATTGTTTAGGAAACTGATATTCGCTATAGGTTTGGGAAAATCGATTGGTTTTTGTAACAGATTTGGAAAAGGAAAACTTATTGTCCTTGTCGGATTGAGAAACCTTTCTCTTATAGGTTTGAGACTATTTGGGATCTATATATAGGAGTTGTTGGGGAATTCTATAGATTGTAGTTTGTTTTTCTTCTCATTCATAGTGAAAAACCCTCTCTGCTTCTGCCCCAAGGATTAGGCTTACACGAACCTCATTAAATTCTTGTGTTGATTTTTTTCTCTATTTACTTTGTGTGTGGTTGTGTGCTAATTAACTTACGGTCTTCAACAACAGTAGCCGATGTACTGACCGATATCAGTCAGTAGCTAAGAAATTCTGAAAATTTTATTTCAGAATACCGGCCAAAGTCGGTCGGTAACTAACAATACCGACCGTGCAAGACTTGGCCAAAACGGAGAAAAAATTATCTACTAGCTGGTTGAGCCCAACAATTGAGAAAGCAACTACATAGTGAGATGATCTGCAAGTTAAGAATGATCAATATTTTTCACCAGGCAACTTGAAGGAGACTGTTTGAAAGTGTTAGTACGTAGTTGCATTAAAGAGTAGTAGCTTGTACATATGCAATAGGGTAATACATAATTAGTTAGATAATACATAGTGAGTTAGTTTTGCTAATTAATAGATAATTAGGGTCTCATGTATGAAAAGATGAAACAGTTTCATTTGCACGAACTGTTTTCTCTATTTCCTTATTTTTCCTTTCTGCTTAGCTCAACTTCAGCTCCCCTTTGCCTTTCAATATAAGCCATTGTAGGTACTCGAGAGATGTTCATGTAAAACGACAAAAATGTTAGCTTCTTTCCTACAAACAGTTTTTTTCTTGAGTGAGTAATACTACTCCATAATTTTATCAGAATGCAATGGAATAAGCTGAAGGTGGCACGAAGTTTCCTCTTTTCCTTATTACATTATTGTCTCTATATAAACAAGTTTTTATTATTATTTAGGAGCACTGCCCATCTCTCATGCACAACATCTCCAAAAGCACGCCAAAACCCAAAAGATTTAAGTATGTTGGCAACCAAAGAATCAATCTCATACTCAAGAAGAAAGACGAGAACGACTGTACTGAGGGTTCCGTCAGTTAGAGGAAGAATCAAGAGGCGAATTTTTGCTCGTGTTTTTCGTGGATTGAAGCATTCGAGTAAATGGATAAGTGGTTGTATCTCCACAACTGCAACCACACTTAGCGCTCGAAGTAGCTCTTTCCTACCACCAGCAAGCAGAGGCGTATCAAGAATTTGAAGTTTATGATTTTTTATAGCGATTTAAGTTAATATACAATAAATAACTGAGTTCAAAAGTTAAATATTTATAAATATTTAGTAGATTTCTTATTACATTTACAGAATTTGAATAAAAGATAGTGATTTCCGTGAATCTATAGCTTGTGCCCTAGATCAGCCACTCCCATTATTAAGGAACCAAATATTTATCAATATCGAGTTTTTTTTTTTTCTCTTCAACTAGTATATAGTTGGAACCGTTAGTAATCTGTATTTGTAAAATAATTTTGGAGAAAATAAAATAACATAAACAGAAATGTAAACGAAATAACAAAAAACCAATTCGAGCCAACTAAATTCACAGTGTTTCCTTAAGGAATTTAATCCCCTCCTAGTACCCAGTTTATGGATTATTTCCTATCAGGATAGAATGAATTACACACTGGTGTAGTGGTACTTCAAACCCCAGTGTTTCAGCGAACACAAAGTTCGGTAGCAAATCATACTTACTGTTGCTTTCTTTGAAGTTAAAATATGCAAAAGAAAGGAGAAAAACTCAGAAAATTCGTATGAAAATTCTGAGCAGAATAGTCTTGTATTTATAGCCAAAGTTGGGCTGAAATCTGAAGAGGTGCAACTATTCAGAATGGATGTTTATGCAAAACAGCCACAACATAAATGCCATAACATAAATGGTTATTTACTCAATAATAAAGAGGGAAGATAAAGAGGAAAAATTGAAGAGGGTAGTTTAATTTTCAGTTACACAACTGAAAAACATATTGGAGGATTTAATATTAATATTTATTTTAATATTAATATTTTGTTATTAAAATAAATATTTAATAATATTTCAGTTAATATTTTACTATTACAAATAAATTTGGTCCAAAAAATTAATCAATCAATTGACCAAATCCGAAGCCGAAGCCGAAGCCGAGCTGAACGAGCGATGACGACGACGGCGCGAGGCTTGCCTTTATCTCAACTCTTTAAGAGCTAGAAGAAGAGCAATTGCTTATATACCCATAAAAAACCTCCTCCTCTTCCAATATGGGACAATGTTCCTTCATCAAGGGGGAAACTTAAAATTTCATTTCCCTCCATTTCCCATTCACTCTCTTTTAAGCCTCATAAATGCTTAAAAACCCCAACAATCCCCACATGAACGGGGAATGGCTATATCACGGAAATATGCATGAAAAACTGTGTGATTCGCAAGCAAGGATTAATTGCATCTGGATAAGTAGGTTTCCCTTTGAACTTTTCGTAGTGAACTTATGTCTGATATACTCGATCAATCGTTAGATTTGATAACTTTAGTGTATACCTAGACAACCACAAGTCACACAACCAACCCATAACCGTCTTTGGTTCTCATTGTTGTGTTCGTTTCAGCCATGAACACTGCCTGGTTTCATAAGTGCATTGAGAACTGGCCTTGCAAGATTTTCCTTGAAGCGGCTAACACTTCACACTTACATAGGTGATTCCTAAACGTGTCATCCCGTAGATACACTATTTGATATACACCGTATCAAATTTTGAAATCATTAAAAAGCCTTAATGCTTTATCCTTGGTACTAAATATTGTCTCATCACGAGAATGGATCAAAAGTTTAGTTGACAATGTTGAACCGTCATTAATGACTTTGTTTGATCTCCTTGAACCTAGATCTTGGGATCTCCAGTCTTCTAGGTAGAGTTACCACCACTATGGCTTGTTCTCGGCCACAGTCCCATTCCCCTTGATGATTTCTCAACTACCTCTCTAATTAGGCCTTTTATAAGTGGATCCGACACATTATCAATTGACTTTACATAATCAATCGTGATAATTCCTCTAGAGAGTAATTGCCTAACCGTTTTATGTCTTCATCGTATATGACGAGATTTATCGTTATACATAACGCTTCCAGCCCTTCCAATTGCCGATTGACTATAGCAATGTATGCATATTGGTGCCAACGGTTTGGGACAAAATGGAATATCTTCCAAGAAATTCCGGAGCCATTCAGCTTCTTCACCAGCTTCATCTAAGGCTATAGCCTTCATTATAGAGCGGGCAATACAAGTTTGTTTGGATGACTTCCAAGATATCGCTCTTCCACCAATAGTGAATACATATCCACTTGTGGACTTGGAATCAGTTGATCCAGTGATCCAATTTGCATCACGGTATCCCTCAATAACCGCAGGATATTTACTGTAGTGCAAAGCAAAGTCCTGGGTATGTACTAAATACCCCAAAACTCGTTTCATGGCCATCCAATGAGATTGACCTGGATTGGTCATATATCGACTCAATTTACTTATAGCACAAGCTATATTTGGTCGTGTACAATTCATGATGTACATTAAGCAACCCAACACACGAGCATAATCCTATTGTGATATGCTTTGGCCTTTGTTATTTGCTAATGCAAGATTCACGTCAATTGGAGTTTTTGCAACTTTAAAGACTAAGTGCTTGAATGTTTCAAGTACTGTCTTAATATAATGAGGTTGTGATAATGTCAGACCTTGATAAGTCTTATGGATCTTAATTTCCAGAATTAAATTAGCAACTCCCAAGTCTTTTATATCAAACTTGCCAGTTAGCATGCACTTAGTCGCATTTATGTTGGCAATGTCATTACTCATTATCAACATATGATCCACATATAAGCAAACAATGACTATGTGATTTGGAACATTTTTAATGTACACACATTTATCACATTCATTTATTTTAAAACCATTTGACAACATTGTTTGGTCAAATTTCGCATGCCATTGTTTGGGTGCTTGTTTTAGTCCGTAAGGACTTAACAAGTCTACATATCTTTTTTTCTTTACCTGGAACCACAAACCCTTCAGGTTGTTCCATGTAAATTTTTCCTCCAACTCTCCATTTAAGAAGGCTATCTTAACATCCATTTGATGAATTTCAAGACCATAAACTGCAGTTAACGCTACTAACGTTCGTATGGACGTAATTCTTGTAACTGGAGAGTATGTATCGAAATAGTCAAGACCTTCTCGTTGTCTATACCCTTTGAACACAAGTCTTGCCTTAAAGTTGTTAATAGTGCCATCATCTTTCATTTTCCTCTTAAAGATCCATTTAGAACCCAACGGTTTACTTCCAGGAGGAATATCAACCAATTCCCATGTATGGTTGTTCAGTATAGATTCTATTTCACTATTGACTGCCTCTTTCCAAAACAATGATTCCTGGTTCTATAACCGTATTATTATGAATGTTGGGATTTTCTGATTTATGAATTAGAAATCGATATGCTTTACTATTAGTCGCATATCCTATGAAAACACAATCAACGGTTTTCGCTCCTATTTTTACCCTTTTGGGTTTAGGAACTTGCATTTTTGCCAAACACCCTCACACTTTAAAATAATTCAAGTTGGGCTTCCTTCCTTTCCATTTTTCATATGGAATGGATTGTGTTTTGCTATGGGGTACTCGATTTAGTATTCGGCTAGCCATAAGAACAGCTCTCCCATAAGTTCTGTGGCAAACCAGAACTTATCAATAATGTGTTCATCATCTCCTTTAATGAATGATTTTTTCTTTCTGCAATTCCATTGGATTGGGGCGTGTGATGAATAATTCCATATTCTAAACATAGTTGTTCAAACGGAGATTCATATTCACCATCCCTATCACTTCTTATCATTTTGATTTTCTTGTTAAGTTTTGTTTGAACTTTATTTTTGTATTGCTTGAATGCGTCTATTGCTTCATCTTTACTATGAAGTAAGTAAACATAGCAATATCGAGTACTATCGTCAACAAAAGTTATGAAATACCTCTTTCCACCGCGAGATGGTATTGACTTCATTGTGTGAATTAAGTCTAAAGGATCTGAATTCCTTTCAACTGACTTATAAGGATGTTTAACATACTTAGATTCCACACATATTTGACATTTTGATTTGTCGTATTCAAATTTAGGCAATACTTCCAAATTAATCATTTTTCGCAAGGTTTTATAGTTAACATGACCCAAACATATATGCCATAATTCATTTGACTCAAGTAAGTAAGACGAAGCTGAAATTTTATTATTATTTTCAACAACCATTACATTCATCTTGAAAAGGCCCTCAATGAGGTTATAACCTTTTCCTACAAACATTTCTCTCTTACTTATTACAACCTTATCGGAAACAAAAACACATTTAAAACCATTCTTAACAAGAAGTCCAGCAGAGACTAAATTCTTCCTAATCTCGGGAACATAAAGGACGTTGTTCAAAATCACCACTTTTCCGGAAGTCATTTTGAGAAATATCTTCCCACATCCTTCAATCTTGGCCTTTGCAGCATTTCCCATAGAAAGCAACTCATCGGGTCCAACAGAAGCATAAGTAGCAAAAGCTTCTCTAACAACACAAACATGGCGAGTGGCTCCAGAATCAATCTACCACTCTTTAGGATTGCCCACCAAGTTGCATTCGGAAAGCATGACACACAAGTCATCAACATCATCATGCTTTTCAACCATGTTTGCTTGACCCTTCTTCTTGTCTTTCTTGGGAGCATGACACTCCGTAGATTTGTGTCCGACTTTTCCACAGTTGTAGCAATTTCCACTGAACCATTTTTTGCTTGGGTTGTATTTCGGTCCAGAAGCCTTCTTCCTATCTTTGTTCTCTTTAACAATATTTGCTCCTATTATTATTGAGTTTCCACGGCCGCTCTTTTCAGCAGCTTTGTTGTCTTCTTCGATTCTCAACCGAACAATGAGATCTTCAAGGTACATCTTCTTGATTTGTGTTTCAAGTAGTTTTTGAGGTCCTTCCACAAATGAGGCAACTTCTCAATCATCGCTGCTACTTGGAATGCTTCATTGATGACAAGACCTTCAATGAAATTTCTGTTAGTAAAAATACTAAGATTACTACGTTCAACATCAATATTGATTTGATTTATACCTTCAGCAAGGAGATCGTGAATAATCACTTGCAATTCCTGGACTTGGGTAATAACAGACTTGCTATCTACCATTTTGTAGTCTAAAGACTTCGCAGCAACAAACTTCTTCAACCCGGCATCTTCGGTTTTGTATTTCTTTTCAAGTGCAGTCCACAGTTCTTTTGACATTTCCACGCCACTGTAGACGTTATACAAAGCATCCTCCAGCCCGCTTAGAATATAATTCTTGCACAAAAAATCTGAATACTTCCACGCCTCAATCACGAGAAAGCGTTCAGTTTCTGGAGTCTCATCGGACAACACATGAACATCTTCCTTGATGAACTTCTGGAGACTTAGAGTAGTCAAATAGAAGAACATCTTTTGCTGCCAGCTGTCACACCTCCTTTTTACTACACCCCGTAAAGGGTATAAATATAAGGAAGTTTTTCCAATTAAAGGACAATCGAAACGTGGTTTGTTTATTTTAAGATAAGAGTCGCCACTTGGGAGTTTTATAGTGTCCCAAATCACCGGTTCAAATCCCAAATCGAGGAAAAGTTGACTCTGTATTATAGTCCGCGAACCAGAAATCCGAGTAAGGAATTCTGTTAACCCGGAAGAAGGTGTTAGGCACTCCCGAATTCCGTAATTCTAGCATGGTCGCTTTGATCATACTTGGCTTATTAAAATTGTTTAATTACTGACTTTAGATCCTATGTGCATTTACCTCTTTTTAACCGCTTCTAATCACTTGATCTATTCGTAATTAAAGAACTGAGTTACGCGTATGTATACTCCTTTTTGGCGCGTCAGAAATCATGTCACGTGAACGTGTCCACAATTAATAATGCTTGTTCATTTATTTAAGAAAAAATTGGCTGAAGTTGCACGAACGCATACCTCCAGTCTTTTAAAAACTTAATTATGTTACGCGAACGTATACATAATCGCAATACTAATCTAAATCAGGCCTAAAGCAAACTACGAATATTTAACTTTGTAAGGGCCATGAAAATTTACTAAATGGCACGCCTCGATTTCTAAAGAAATTAAAATATTAATTAAGCGAGAGCCACGAATCTAAGTCAGCTACTTCTTAAAGTTTTTTCTCTACTAAAGTTTACGCTCCAATTGCTAATGTTAATAAAATTCATGAGTTAAAAGAAAACCATCAACGTAAATATGCAAAATCGCCATCCCAAACATTGTCAAAGTACTTTCAAACAAAATAAAGATACCAAAAGGATAATGAAACAGCTAAGGAAAAACTATCCCAAGAACAAGTCACGGGACCGACCAAAACAAGCATTTTTAACCTGAGAAAACAATATAAACCAAAGCACCATTTAAACCATATCTGGAGAGAAATGAACTAATATATAAAGATAACAAACAAATATTTTCATTCTCTTTGAACTTTCGGCATTGAGGAGTGTCTATACGAGTTGCAGCCAACAAGTCTTAGACAAATGATTCATATTAGTTTATGCTTGGTATAAACATTCATACCTCTATATTCAGTGAGTGAGCATTTCAATAACAAACAATCTAATTCAGAACTCTTATGAACTTACTCAGTGCTCAATTAACAGTGCAATGCCAACTATGATGATATTTAGCCACTAACATGTTGCAGATTATATTATATGGTTAAACTTGAATCATTAAGAAAACAACTCCATCACATGACTTTGTCGTCTACTCAATCTCAACGAAATCGTCATTCACAATTTTAACGACATCAACAGAGAAACAACGCAGTAAGATGAACCACAGATGGAAATCCAGCAAACTAACATATCTAATTTCTCAATTACAACCATTCTTTGACAAATACACTAATCGGGACATTTAAAGCCACACGGTAATTGTAAAACTGAAAGAAGGAGAGGTAAAGTCCATCAACAACATCGTATTACTACAATAATCCACATCCAGAACGACCAGAAAAGAGTTGAAGGAAATTAAGCTAAACTAAACAATTTCGAAGGTGCAAAAACATGGAATAACAACTACATTAGTGTAAATCTTCATTCAAGTGAACCAATCTTCACATTCACCCATTTTCATACATTGGAAGATGAGATGAGTACCTGGAAATCATAACAGAAATGAAAGATGAGGGGTCAGCCAAGTAAAAACAGTAGCAACAGGTGTTTCGGCACCAGGGTCAGCTCACTAAACAACTTCAAACCAGGAATGAAGAAGGATTGATCAACTTGGAAACAGTTTCAAACCAGCAAAGCATTCAATAAAGCCCGGCAATCAAAATCGAATCCGAAATGAACCAAAAAAACCTTGAACACCAACTGATTCAACTCATCTTAACCTTTAGTTGCTCAGAAATTATCTTAGAATGAATACCACAAGAATTTCCATGGATTTTCTCAATAGAACAGTGATTTTTGTATTTTTTCCACCGTCTAGGATTTTTGGGATTTCCTAGCTCTTGGGTCTGCCTTGAAAGGCAAGAAATGATGCCTTTATAGGCAAGAAAGCAGGGCAGCCTCAGCTTGCACTTTGCCCCTTTGTTAATTTTCGTTTTAGCTTAAAAACCCCTAGCCAAAAATTAGATTTTTCACATTAGTCCCCACCCCAGCTTCCAAGAACCTTCCTTCAGTCAGTTATAAAAGATTCCCTTAAGTGACTTACCCAATTTACCCCTATTACCCCTGTATTTTGCCTTGAAGCCCAGCCAGACTTGAACATGGGCTATGAATCCTCGAACAGGCTCAATGATTAAATAGACATGGGATCAAACTCAAACCAAATAGAATTCCTTTAACATGAGGTCTTAGACTGACCTCAGAGCCCAAAGATGAAACTCAAACAAATTCAGAAAACTTAAAAACCAAACAAATCAACTAATTAACGATCATAAAAAGGCGGGAAACTGATTAAGCTAACTAATTAAGCTCAGTGACCAAACCACAAATTCTAGCAGGACAGTTAATAAATTAGAAAACAAATTATAAGAGAGGAAAGGAACAGAGGTGACACATAGACGATTTTGAAAACAAAGATGAACAGGACTTACCAGCTAAACTTGAAATCAAAAACTGAGGCACTAATTCGACCCAACATAGTGGCAAACATTTGTTCTTGGTAAGGAACAAACAAGTGTCACTATTTTGTGTCGAAACCGACTTGAAACAACCGAAAAATTCCTGAAAATGCTTGCATGCATGATTCCGACCTTAGGCTCTCATGGCTCGACTCTTCGATTTGATATTCGAGGAGTTCCAGAGATGTTTGAAGAAATCTGAGTAAGGATTTTGGATGAGGGAGAGAGGACGGTCCTAGGGTGTTAATTTGGGGTTGAAGAGAGGTGGCGCCACCACCAGAGAGAACAAGGGCGGCGCTAGGGTTTCGATCTTTGATCTGAAATTCGACCAGTTCTGGAAGGATTTGAGAGGAGTTGTTTGGGGATTTGGGATATGGAGGCGGAGGGGAGTGTGAGGTGTTAATCTCAGGGTGATTGGTGGTGGCGCCGCCACTAGAAGTAATAGGGATTTTGGGGCGGCGGATTAGGGTTAGGTGATTCTCCGATGGTGAAAGAGATGAAGTGAGATGGAATGAGGGGGTAGGGGGTCGGTCGGACAGTTATAAGTAATTTGGGGCTCAGTTCCGGACCGTTTGATCAAACGAGATCAACGGTCCAGATCACGGGTAGTTTAAACGAGGTCGTTTGGTTTATTGGTGGGGCGGACCAGGTTAGACCCGGGTTTTGGGACGAGTTTGGGCCAATTTTAATGGGTAATGGGTGTTTAATACTTGGGCCTGGGGAAAATTCAATTGTAACAGCCCAAAATCGGATTTCTTTTATTTCTTTTCTTTTTCTTTTTCTTTTTCAATTTCAAATTCTTTTCTTTTCAAATTAAAATAAAACCTAAATTAATTTTTTTAAACTAAATTAACCTACCCAATTAGATTAATCACTCATCATGGTATTTACAATAATTAATTAAATCCTAAATTTAAAGAAAAACTATACAATTCAAAATTAAAGAGTTAAAATGCAAAATGAACTATTTTTGTGATTTTCATATTTTATAAAACAAACTAATTTACTAATTAATATAAAAAATATAAAATTAAATCCTAAATGCAGTGCGTGATATTTTGTATTTTCATGAATTAAATAAAATAAATGTGCACAGACAAATGCAAATAATTAACAGAAAATGCCACAAAATCCAACAAAATTGCAAACACTGAAAGAAATTATTTTGTTTTGAATTTGTTGGAATAATTCATATAGGGCAAAAATCATGTGCTCACACTAGCGCTTGAAATCAATCCCGAAAAATTTTCTGGGTTTCTCTGTCGGTGCCAATGCTGCCGGTGTTGTTCGGCTCGTTGAGGCATTGACAATCACCATTGGAACAACTTGGTTCACATTATCATTAGTCATTTCTGTAAAAGAATGACACGAACGTTAAAATCACGTAGATTTTAATCTCCAATAGAGTACAAAACCACAAAGGTTTTACTCTCGAGAAACAGTGAGTAAAAATATATTAAATTCCTTAAGCTTGTTAGTAATCTGTATTTGTAAAACAATTCTAGAGAAAATAAAATAACATAAACAGAAATGTAAACGAAATAACAAAAAATCAATTCGAGCCCACTGAATTCACAGTGTTTCCTAAATGTGTCTAACGGGTCGGGTTGACCCGTAACCGGACCGGCCCAGACCTGTTAAAATCGGAACCGGACCGGCCCGGTACATAGGGGCCGGGTGGGGTTGGGTAGGAGGGGTAGAGGGGGTTGGTCCGTTTAAATTTTGGTAACGGTTAACCGGACCGGTCAAACCCGGTCCACGTGAACAGTACCGTGTACCGGTTAAACCGGCCCGGCCTGGTACAACCTTTTTTTTTGTTTTTTTTTAATTTTTTGAATTAAGTGGGGCCCACTAACCGTTGGCAATGGTCAGACCTGGCAGAGATCCGTTGCCCAACGGGTTAATTGCATTAATAGCCTCTTTTTTCTTTAAAATTTAACCTTTTTTTAATTTTACAAAATTAACCTTCTCTAAAACTATAAATACACCCCCCTCTTCTTCATTTCTTCACTCAACTCTCATTTCTCAATCTCAATTTCTCTCATTCTCTCGTTCTCCAATTTTCAAGATTTCAAGTCTCAATCTCAAATCTCAATGCAATTTAAATCATGCCTCGTACTTCTAGAGTGCGCTCATATGCTTGGCAACACTTTGAGGTAGTAGAAGAAAATGAAGAAGGTCAGAAAGTAAATTGCAAGAACTGTAGTCAAGTCTTAAATTTTCGTTCAGAGTCTGGCACATGCAGTTTAAGGAGGCATATAAAGTATTGTCTTGAGCGTCCTCCGAAAATTCGTATTTAAGATTTTAAGACAATTTGTGTTATTTTAAAATTATTAGACGTATTTATGCTTAATGTTTTAGTTTGTTAGATTAATTTGAAGTATTGTTAATTTATTATGCATGAAAATTTAGTTTTACTATTTTTTGTTAATTTACTTTTTAAATGCAAACTTTAATTTTGAATTTTGAAATAAATGTAGCACTTGCAATTTATATTAATACTTTTGTATTAATATAACTTGTAATCTTTAAATTAATATAAATTATTAATATAACTTACAATAGTTATACAAAATACAAAAAAAAAAAAACACAAAACCCGGCCCGGCCCCGCCCCCTTAACCCGTAAACCTTACGGTTCAATTTTTACCCGGATGAACCCGAACCCGTTAAACCTGTTAAGCCCCAACCCATAACCGGTCCGGACCGTAACCCGTACGAGTCCAAAAAATAGCAACCCGGCCCAGCCCACCCCGTTTAAAACTTCTAGTGTTTCCTTAAGGAATTTAATCCCCTTCTAGTACTCAAGGTTGTGGATTATTTCCTCCCATGATAGAACGAATTACACACCGGTGTAGTTGTACTTCAAACCCCAGTGTTTCAGCGAACACAAAGTTCGGTAGTAAATCACACTTATTGTTGCTTTCTTTGAAGTTAAAATATGCAGAAGAAAGGAGAAGAATTCAGAAAATTCGTATGGAAATTCTGAGCAAGATATTCTTGTACTCCCTTCGGTCCAAAATAAGTGATTTTTTGGTTGTTTTCACACATATTAAAAAATTCATCTTTTAACATTAATTAACAATAAAATTGACCATATTAACCTTTATTATCTCTTCACATAAACACTCCTAACACATACTCCAACATTAATTACTTCAAGGGAAATGTAGGAAAAAAATAATTAATTTATTCTTGAAATCTGAAAAAATTACTTATTTTGGACCACAAGAAAAAAGCCAAAAAATTACTTATTTTGGATCGGAGGGAGTATTTATAGCCAAAGTTGAGCTGAAATCTAAAGAGGTGCAACTCTTCAGAATGATTGTTTATGCAAAATGGCCACAACATAAATGTCATAACATAAATGGCTATTTACTCAACAATAAAGAGGGAAAATTAAAGAGGGTAGTTTAATTTTCAGTTACACAACTGGAAAACAGATTGGAGGATTTAATATTAATATTCTGTTATTAAAATAAATATTTAATAACATTTCTGTTAATATTTTACTATTAACAAATAAATTTGGTCCAAAAAATTAATCAATCAATTATTTGACCGAATCCAAATCCGAATCCGAAACGACGGCGCAAGGCTTGCCTTCTTCTCAACTCTTTAAGAGCTAATAGAAGAGTAATTGCTTATATACCCATAAAAAACTTCTTCCTCTTCCAATATGGGACAATGTTTCTTCATCAAGGGGAGAAACTTTAAATTTCACTTAAAAATTTCATTTCCCTCCATGTTCCATTCA
This sequence comes from Nicotiana sylvestris, assembly GCF_000393655.2. Lineage (NCBI taxonomy): Eukaryota > Viridiplantae > Streptophyta > Magnoliopsida > Solanales > Solanaceae > Nicotiana > Nicotiana sylvestris. Next base: position 6,765,690 of record NC_091059.1, read on the forward strand.
CCCTTTTTTAAGCCTCATTAATGCTTACAAACACCAACAGGAACTTTTAAAAAAATATATACCGTGGGAATTGTCTTAAACTTGCTGGAATGCATTTTTCTTTGCCCGTTTGGCTAAGTTGATAATAATTAAAAGTAGTTGATAATCATTAGTTAATTACTGAAAACCATCCTAAAGTGCTGGATTTGATTTTATGAATAATCAATTACCATGTGTTCGGGTGAAAATATTGAAGCAGATAAAAATATTGTCGGTGTGTTAGGTAAAAAAGTGCCAATAGACACTTCTTTTCTTTGTTGTACAAATGACTTAAATGTCACTAAAATTATTTACATAAAAAAATATAAACTTAAATTAGAAGTATCTACATGCCAAAAATGATGAATAGTGAAAATAAAATGAAGAGTTAAATAGTATTTTTGGTATTTACTAAATGCGTAAATCACATAGAGACGTTATCTTTCACAAAGACAAATCCAAGTAATAATAACTAGTAAATCTAAAGAAAGAGTTTAATGATCATATGCTTTTTAGATACAGTTGGTAAGTGCATTTTAATATTAACTAGTATTAGTATCCGTGCGATGCGCGGACAAATCATTTCAAATTACGATGTATATTGTTTGAATCATGTACAAATAATCTTAAAATATATATCTCTCAGATAAAAATTATATAACATGAAAATTTAATTATGAAGCAGAATATGAAATTATTGATCAAATCTCGTAGTAGACAACCAATCTTTTTAACACATAATTGTAGCAACCTAACCCCTTGATTTTAGTACTTGCATTTCGTTTCGTTGTCGATATTAAAGAATACTAAATATGTCATATTGTGATCTGTCTTGTTCGAGCACATTAGATCATATTATTTTAACAAATTTCTTACAATCACTTTATTTTTATCAGGAAGTCAAATATGTCTTATTCATCACATCATTTTGAAGAAAATTCTTTTTTTTCTTTTCTTATAGTTATTTTATTATTTAATATTTCATATTATTATACCATCATATAATTTTTTGTTAGCTTATAATTAAATTAATGTCTTGCTTATTATTCTTTTAATATTATGTGATAAAATAAATATTTTATTCTCGAAATTTGATATATTTTTATGCCTTTATCCTCTTATTCATAATATTTTAATCATTTAAATTTGTTAGTAATATTTTTAAATATAATTAATTATTTTATTTTATCTATATTAAAATTAATTTAAAGTATAAGTATCCTCACACTACCTCTATTTTCTTTTTAATATACATTCTCTTTCTTACTATAAATATTAATTAGTTTTATATTAATATTTTACCTATAATGAAAATAATGTCATATTTTATTTTAAATTGTAACTTTTAATTAGTCTAAAATATTAATACTTAAGTTATTTGATTATCATGTTCCAAATGTATTGAGTTCTCTTATAATTAATTTTGTATTAGATGCAGTTAAATTTTCTTTCCTTTTTAGCTATAAGATAAAATTTAATGTTAATTTTAATTTTTCATTATTAAGATTACCAATATTAGAAATTTATTTTATATTTTTAGAAATTTATTTAATCATAGAAAAAAAATTCTTAATTTTATGAACACGTTATTTCAAAATATTGTAATAATATTTTTACTATCATTTTAATTATTTACGTAATATGTTTTTAAAAAAATTTCATCTTAAACTCAAATAATTCTTATCATTTTATTTTCTAAACTGGACCACATTTTCAAAATATTATGTTATGCATTCAAACTCAAACTAACTACACTCGATTCAGATATTAATCGTAAGTCTAAAATATTAATACATAATTTATTTGATTATCATGTTCCAAATGTATTGAGTTCTCTTATAATTAATTTTGTATTAGATGCAGTTAAATTTTTGTTCTTTTTTAGATATAAGATAAAATTTAATTTTTAATTTTCATTATTATGATTACCAATATTAGAAATTTATTTTGTATTTTTAAAAATTTATTTAATCATAGAAAAAAAATCTTAATTTTTTGATCACATTATTTCTAAATATTGTAATAATATTTTTACTGTCATTTTAATTCTTTACGTAATATATTTTTAAAAAAATCTCATCTCAAACTCAAATAATTATTATTATTTTATTTTCTAAATTGGACCGCATTTTCAAATAATTATGCTATGCATTCAAACTCAAACTAACTGCACTCGATTCAAATATTAATCACAGAAAAATATTTTCTTAATTGTTTGAACATATTATATCTAAATGTTGTAGTAATATTTTCACTGTCATTTTACTTCTTTACATAATTTTTTTTCTTTTTTAGTTTTAAGATACAAATTTATTTTTTGTAAAATTACCTATATTATAAATTTATTTGATAATTTAAAATTTTATTTTTTATTATTATTTTATTTTTCATAAATAAGACTTCAATTTCGTGGTATTATTCATAATTTGAGCATTCGCATCGTAGTTTTAAGAACTTTCAAATCTTAAATTCAAATAGTCTTTTCATTTCATTTCTAATATTAAATTTCTAATAAGTTAACATAATTTTCCTATTTTTTTAATCTAATATATAGTCTTATTACGTTTTATGTGGCTTTTCATTAACTCATAACTTTATTTAATATCATTCTCAACTACTTTTCTTTAATAATATAAGATAAATATATAATTTTTTAATTATAAAATAAATATTTATTTTGTTTCAAAAATATTGTTCAAAAATTTTAAATTATTTAAAATTTAATAATTTTTTAAGTATTTTATATTTACTTTATTTTATTTTCTGAACTTATGATTTATAAATGTCCTTACATTATCTCTAATTTATTTTTATTGTTCAATATTTTTAATTTTTTATTTTACTATTAGACTTGAGTTATGTGGACTTATATTATAACTTTTCTTATCATAATATAAAAACTTTTCTCATCTCAAATTTAAATAAGTTTTACATTTTTTCCTATGATAAAAAATCTTAGTTTTTTTTCTATTTATTCTTTATTATTGATGTTATATTATTCAATACCTAATATTATTACATTGTCATGTGAATTTTTATTAGCCTGTTTGAATTTAATATCTATTTTTACCATATTCATTCTAATATAATATAGATAAAAATTAAAATACTTTCTCATCTCAAATTCAAATAATTTTTATCATTCTATTTCTTAATTGGACTATATTTTAAAAAATTATGGTATGCTTTCAAACATAAACTAACTAAACTCATTTCAAATATTAATCATAGAAAAATATTTTCTTAATTGTTTGAACACATTGTATCTAAATGTTGTAGTAATATTTACGTATAAAATATTCGTTTGCACGATTTATCAATATTAATATGAATTTATTTTTCTTGTTATTAAAATATCTTTTGCTGATTATTTAATTTTTCTCTTACCTTATAATTAATTTGTATACTTTATGTAAGATCTTATTTTGCTGCTTGAATTTATTTAGTTTTTAAACTCAATAAATCTTTAATATCTTAAGTAATTTTTAGTTTTATTTTATATTTTAACTTACTCCAAAGTATAAATAGTCATAATTTATCTCAATTTACGTCTTTATATATATATATATATATCTATATATATATATATATTTCTATTATAGTTTTTAATTACTTTTTCACCTCCATATTTCTACCTAACATAGAAAAAAATCTATGAGTGGATCAATATATAGATATAAATATAGATATAGATATAGATATTGATACAAATATACATATAAATTTAAATATAGATTAGATTTGTCTAGATCTATTAGATTATGTATAAGATTCATTAAACTACCTCCATTAGTTATGTTTCTATATATAATTTTTAATTATTAATGTTGTCCCAAAATTGCCAAGTGGCTTCATTTTAGCTTGCCACTTGGCTTAACCACAATGCATACTACTCTCCTTTTAATATAACTAGTAACATTGAAGGAAAAATCTTAGTTTTCAAATATTGTTAAAATGAGAACTAATCAAGTGATTTGGTTGGCTTGCCCGACAGCAGTGTCCGGCGCCATCACGACCGTTGGCGGATATTGGGTCGTGACAAGATTCATTAAACTACTTCCCTTAATTATATTTTCATTTATAATTTCTATTAATTAATGTTGTCTTAAAATTGCCAAGTGACTTCATTTTAGCTTGCCACTTGACTTAACCACAATGCATACTACTCTCCTTTTAATATAATATAGATAGATTAATATCTTAAGTAAATTTTAGTTTTATTTTATATTTTAACTTACTCCAAAGTATAAATAGTCATAGTTTATCTCAATTTACGTCTTTTTATATTTATTTTTTTCTATTATAGTTTCTTAATTAATTTTTTACCTCTATATTTCTAGCTAATTTAGAAGAAAATCTATGAGTGGATCAATATATAGATATAAATATAGATATAGATATACATTCAAATACAAATACAAATATAAATAATATATATATATATATATATATATATATATATAGAGAGAGAGAGAGAGAGAAAGAGATTAGATTTATTTAAAATATATTTAGATTATTATAAGATTCATTAAACTATTTCCCTTAATTATATTTCCATTTATAATTTGTATTAATTAATACAAAAACAACAACAACAACAACAACAACAACAACAACAACAACAACAACAACAACAACAACAACAACAACAACAACGACCCAGTATAATCCCACAAGTGGGGTCTAGGGAGGGTAATATGTACGCAGACCTTACCCCTATCCCGAAGGGTAGAGAGACTGTTTCCAGGAGACCCTCAGCTCAAAAAGGTAATAGGAGCCGATATATTAGTACCATAAAAAATGCATAATAAAATAACAGCAATATAAGAGATATGAAATACAAAATACGAAATAGATGGCTGGTATAGTAAAACTAGCAGGTAAAGCCCTGCATTAATAGACGACCAATGACATTCTTAGTCTAACTCCTAACTGTGAGCACGTGATTTTTGTTTTACGCGACAATCGCTCCAAAAGAAACAAAAATAATAACAATTCGTCCTATTGTACAATTTTTGAATTTTACATGGCACTTTGTTAATTATTTATGATTTTTTTCCCATTTTTATCTTATTAAAACAAAATACAAAAATGATGTGTCATGCGTAATTGGAACCGTAATCCGGTTGTTAAATAAGAAAACCATAAATAGGCATCTTTGTCCGTAATTTTTTTTTTGTTGTTTTGTTTGATTTTTACCTGTTTCAAATATTTTAATATGTGTGTGCAAATAATTGTATTAAGTGTCTATTTAATTTTAATTTGATTTACTTAGGTTTTGTTTTAAAATAAAATATATATATATATAATAATAAAATAATAATAATAAAAAGAGAGTGCAAAATTGGGCTGAAATCAGTTTTGGGCCTACTTCATTCTAATTCGAGGCCCAACCCAAACCCAAAACCCCTATGCAACCCAGTCCAGTCCAGCTGACACCAAGGACGTCCAAACGACGTCGTAATGGTTGAGTCTGATCTGAGCCGTTGATCTCTAAATGATCAACGGCCAAGATCACTTCCCCATAACCCACTGATGACCCCGACCCGTTTCCACCCGGACCGACCCAAACCCTTTAAAGATTGAAATGACACCGTCCCCCATCAGCCAAGAGATCCTGACCCTTCATCGCACCCCATCCAACGGTTAGGAATCAACCCCTTACTAACTATATAAACCCATAACCTTACCCTGCCCCCCCCTATCCGAACCCCAGCCTTAGGTCACCTTCGTCCTCATCCCTTTCCCCTCCAAAACCCTAGCCGCCCCTGTATTCCTCACCATGAAAGCCGGCGGCATGGACGCCGGTAACCCCACCCTTAACACCATAGAACCCCATTGCCATCCTGAACATGGATCTGTTAACTACTTAACTCGAATCCCTTCCCACCTTCTCGAATCTTCGTTTGAAGATTCGAGTCGGAACTTGACTTACACCGTTTAACCCCAGTTTCACACCAGACACTCCCCAGACCCCCCTCGTGACCAAACCATGCTTGGTTTGGTCCGAATCTGACCAGGGAAGCATGAATCCCAGATCTAATCTTTGGAACCTTAGGGTTCCTCGTCACTGGTCCGTATCTCGTTTAAACCAAGAGATTAAGGTCTAATGGACCTTAATCGAAGTGTTTCTTATCTGAGAAACACTTCGATTAAAGTCCGTTCAGCCTTAAGAAAGGTCTGTTCGAATCCAAGTTAAGGTTTTTGATTTTTCGGGATTTAAGGTGAGTTTTGTTCTCTTTTCTTTATTCTGTTAGTCCATGTTTGTTTAAAAGGCTGTTCATGTTGTTGTGAAATTTGTGTTTCGAATTTTATCAACTGTGTCCTGTCCGCTTTGCCTAAACCTCGGTGTCTTGAGTCCTTCTATTTGTTCTGATAATGTGTATGTATGTGTGTGTTGTGCAATTAGCTGATTTTCAAATTTAAACTGACTAACTGATTCCTCGAGTACAATTTTGCTTAGTCAGTACAATTAGAATCATGTGCCCTATACTGATTAAATGTCTGATTTTGGTTTCGATTGTATGTGTTATAACTAGTATAGTCGAGTCGACATATGTCGTCAATTAGTTTCAGTTGTCCGAACAATAACAAATCGACTTACTTCTGCTAAGCATTTGTTTGAATCAATTAGGAACTGAGTTTGTTTACTTATAGTTGTTAATTTGAATCAGAAATGCCAAAGGAATGTTTTGTTTAGTTACAGTTCTGAATTGGAGGGCATGTGCACTTGTGCACAACATGTGCATTTGTGCACCACAGGTGCATTTGTGCACAGCCTGGTTCCTGCATAAAGGGCTTTTTGATTTAAAAATAGTTTGACAGCATATGCTGTCAGATATATTCTGCTGCCCATTACCCTGCTTTAGTTTAAGAAGTATTAAACCTCATTTAAAAGAGTAAGTCTGCCAGGGAATGTGATGGGGGGGGGGGTTTAATACTTAAATAGCTAAGTGGAAACTGAAAAGAAGATAGCACATGGGAGGGGTGTTCTTTTGGTCTAACAGGCTGTCAAAGGGCTAATGTTAAGGCTTATAAAAGGAGAAGAACACAGAGATACAAAAAAAAGGGAGGGAGAAAAAAAAAGAACAGAGACTGAATTTTTGAGAACTGGAAGTTCTGAAAAAAAAACAGTAAAAAACTGGAAAAGGTTTTTTTTCCTGATAACTCAAGTATAATTTCAAAACTGAAGACAGATATTGGATTTTGAAAAGAAAGGAGATAGGGGGAGGGATATACAGAAAATCAACAACTGTTTCTTCCTTGTTCGTGTGATTTCTCAGTTCGTTCAACCTGTTCAATCAACTCTGTTTTCTTTCAAGTATCAGCTGAGTTCATTGGTGGATTCACATTGTTTATTTCTCCTGGATTTGACCTGTCTTGGAGTTTTGTTTCTACTCCATTGTTTGCTGCTGTCTTTTTGCCATTTTTCCATCGGCTCTAACTGTATCCTGCACTGGGAGTTATTCTATCTGTTACCTGCTGTTACTGCTGCCGTTTCTGTTGCCATTGTCATTCTACTGACTTCCTTTCTTCTTCAATTGTAAGCATTCCCAGGTACACACTCCTGAAACCTTGTTGGTTGAAAGTTTGAAGTTTGAAGCAGAAATAAAGAACTGAACATCTTTTACTTTACAATACTTGTATTCAAAATAGGTCGAATGCTAGTTTGGCCTGTACTTGTTTAATTTCAAACTACAAATACTCTGTATGGGTTAACATACATTCTGATTTGAGGCGAACTACTAGATAGCATTTGTTTGTTAGATCGGACGTGTTTTAATGCATACAACCATTAGGTTTTGTTTTAGTTATGACATTATAACATAGAATCATGGCAAGCATCCGTACGTATTTTGTCTAGATCTCTGAACTATCAAATCTGTTACATACGGTTCCATTTAATTTCAAGATAAGTGTACCCCAAACTAATTCTCATGTAGCGTTACGATAACAGGGTGATAATGTATGCCAACCCTTTTGTTAGATTACTCGTTCCTATATGGTTCGATATGGGCTTCAATATAGATTCATTGTTTCGAAATAATGCGGTGACTTTTGAGGAAAACTAATAGGCATTTTTTCGAATCTAATTAATAGTAGTCTTTCATCCATGACTTTGTTAATTAATCCGATAAGTTAATTTTGAAATTCAAGCTTAAGGTTTGTTTAATGTTAAATTTAGTATGTGTTATTCGTTTGCTTACAATCTCCCTTATCAAATTAACAAAGTTTATTCATCCATGAAATAAAGCACAAAATAATTCACGCCTCATAAAATCAGATAGTCAAATAAGGATCCGAAGTTGGTCAAGCATGTAATCAGCATGTAATCCTCTTTCTTTCGTTTTATTAGAGACAAACACAATAGAAATGTAGTCACTTTAGGATATCCTCTTCTAAAATAATGAGACGAGCCTCGCTAAGTAAAAAATGCAAATTGCGGGGCCCTCGATAATTAACCATAAAAAAAAATACTTAGAATTCGGGACAGGCCGTTTAGTGAATTTTACGGCCTTCCCCAAAGATAATAATACGTTAGACTCTTTAGGCACGGTTTAATTAAATCACATTCTTAAATTCGGGTGTGCATTGATGTGACCCAAATCCAAATCTCAACGAAGTCAAAATGTGTTGACAATCACGGGCGCATTGATTGTGACGTGGTTCGAGATGCATTTTCACGACGTTGCAATTCTATAAAATAAATGATAATAATAAAAGCGGTTTAAACTTAATAAAAGCACGTAAGTCACAACATGTATTTAAATCAGATATTTAGCCATTATAACAATTTAAGCGACCGTGCTAGAACCACGGGATTCGAGGGTGCCTAACACCTTCCCTCGGGTCAACAGAATTCCTTACTTAGAATTTCTGGTTCGCAGACTTCATTTGGAAAAGTCGAAAATTTCCTCGATTTGGGATTCAAGATAAACCGGTGACTTGGGACACCAAAAACCAAACATTTCCCAAGTGGCGACTCTGAATTAAATAAATAATCCCATTTCGAATATTGTCACTTAAATTGGAAAAATTCCCCTCGCGCATTTAACCCTTCGGGGGCGGGCGCGCAAAAAGGAGGTGTGACAGCTCTGGCGACTCTGCTGGGGAAAGCGAACCCAGAACCTCCGGTTCAGGGTTCAAGAATTCGAGCTTAGAATAATTGTTATATTTGGCTTTTTTATCTGATATTTATTACATGTTTTGACATAACGTGCTGCACTGTTTGTTTGTTTTTTTTTTTTACTGCTTTGATATTATATAACTGTATATAAACTGTGTCGAAACCTTTCTCTTCTTACCTCCGGGGAGAAGCTCGCTGGTCGAGACTCCCTATTCTGTTAGTGTCAATACCTGAAATAAGAAAGAGGCCGGACAAGTTACAAAGCCGGACGATCTCGCGGGTCCCCAGTACGTAGCCCCCTCCTCGACTCGAGTTGTCCGCTCGGGTACACAGTCTAGAACAAATGCCCAGGTTATAAACCTAGTATAACGAAACTTCATGCCGGATCCCAAGTAGGAACGTTTATTTGCATCATGTTGCATTTGACTTAGGGGGCTCAACACAGGGGTTGGGTCCGTTTAGGATAGGCAACCTGAAATGAAAAGACCATCCTGCTGCATTCCTATCTGTTTTGCGCATTTATTTGCTTCAGTTCCGCATGCTGACCGGTTTCTAAAAAAAGAAAAATAGCAGCGTAGGGAGATAATTACTTATTTTGAAAAAATAAAACCAATGTCCAAGTAGTATCAAAACCTCGCCGGAATTTTTCTAAAAAAAAAAGAGAATAAAAACAAATTTGTCTTCTAGTTTGAGTTAGTAAAAAAAAATAATATAAAAATTTTCTTTTTACCACTTTCAAAATCAAAAAAAGAGAAGGTATTTATTTAAAAGTAAAAAAAAAACGGAAAATTCATAATTCAAAAAAAAAATGTTGTTTCTTTCGCAGTACCCCTTTTTATAAATTCAGACTAATAGTCCGAATATTTCCTAAAAAAATATATATTTTCTTTAGTCTTTATCTCTTTTCAAAAGAAGAAAAAATATAATAAAAATACGTATTCTTGATTTCTAGGTTTATTTGATTTTCTCTATTCACGATATTCCCGAACTACGCCGGTTTGATTCTCACCGGATGTGAGATACGTAGGCAACCCTCGTCGGGTTCAACCCCATTTTGCTAAAATAGCCAAAATCAATAAATAAATAAATAAAAAAAAGAAAAAAAAGAAGATGTGTCAATTTTTTAAAAGAGTCATAAATAAGTCAGGTGATGCTGTTTTGTCATAAATAGCCGAATGTTTCCGAAAAAGGGACACCGGAAGGCTGACTTTGCATAAACAGCCACCTTTGGGTCTTGCTTAGCATTTTTGTCCAGTTGACCCACACAACCTTAAAATCTTCGTCCCCAAAGTGCTTAAAGGCCGTGTTCAAAACTTGATCCCCTTTGTAAAATATTTTTGAGTCAAGTCATTTTGTTAAAATCACCTTAATAAATGTGCAGGATGAGCACGATGCAAAATGAACATTTTTCAATAATGACCAAAATCCCTGTCAAGTTACGGCTATGGTGGAATGATCTAGGTGTTGAAGGACAAAATGAGGTCAAGAAATATCTGAAAGGTCTCGTGGGTTTGTTGGAAATCCAGCCTCGGGGAGATATCATAAGAGCTTTGGTTACCTACTGGGACCCGGCGCACAATGTTTTCCATTTCTCTGATTTTGAACTCACCCCGACTTTGGAAGAAATGGCCGGGTACATCGGGAATGCTGAACTTCCGTTGAGGCAAAAATACTTGGTCGCCCCAAGAGTTGTCACGGTACATCGGTTCCTAGATTCATTGAAGATACCCAGAACAGTCCACAACCCGGATCTGGCAGCCGGATTTTGTACTCCATGCTTCATATATGATAGGTACGGTCATGAGGGGGGATTCAATAATCCAATCAACAAACTGTGCAGCAAAGGAGTTCGTCAGAAGTGGGACAAGCACAGACGGGTAGCGTTCATGATGATGTTCCTGGGCCTTCTGGTATTTCCAAGGAAAGACGGAAACATTGATTTGAAGATATCCGGGGTCGTCAGCACTTTACTCACGCAAAGTGACAGTACTCTCGCGCCTATGGTGGTATCTGACATCTTTCGAGCTCTTACAGCTTGTAAAGCTGGGGGAAATTTCTTCGAAGGTTGTAACTTGCTCCTACAGATATGGATGACCGAGCACCTCTGCCATCATTCCGAGATTTTGAGCCATGGTTCCCCGGAAAAGACTTGCATAGAAGAATCTTACACGAGAACCAAAGAGATCAGTTTGCCCAAAGGAGTCCTGGCATGGACCTCGTTCTTTCAAGCTCTTACTGCCAGGCCAAATACAATGGACGCTAGGATGGTTGCCTGTTGATGAGATCCTATATATGTCGGCAGCTAAAACTCATTTCTTACTGATGGGGCTTAAGAGCATTCAACCTTACGCACCCTGCCGAGTTTTGAGACAGTTCGGAAGATGCCAGACAGTACCTCATGAGGAAGATCTTAGCACTCAAGCAGTTGAGATAAGTCCTAACGGACAATTCCCAGAAGCGAAGATTCGCCAAATCTGGAGTGAGTGTCAATATTTGAAATCAGATACTTGCGTGCGGGATCGAGCCAAAGGAGAGACGGCGCCGGGTTACCTTGCATGGTATAGAAGGGAACTTGAGCATGAAAGGCCGGCTAAGAGACCCCACATCCGGAATTTCACCGAATCATCGCAAAGGCAGTGGGATTGGTTAGCGAAGGAAAGAGGCTATTGCGCCGAAATCAGCAGGTTAAAGCAACAAGTGGAAAGCTTGAAATATGAGCACAACGTGCAAGTTGCTACCAATTTGGGAGAGCGGAACAGGTTAATTCAGGAAAACGAAATGCTCAGAGCCCAGATCAAACAGATCAGGGTGGATGCGGATAAACAGCCAAGGCGTCGATCAGACGAGCAGATGATAAAAAGGCTAAAAAGTGAAATCAGGGAGGCAAGATGGTTTGGAAAAAACTGAGAACGTCATAGCAGAGCTCAGGGCACAGTGGGATACAAGAGCAGATAAGCATCGTCGATACCTGAATCAATTGGAAAGCGACCACGAGAAAACTGTTGCTAAAATAAAGAGAGAGATGGCTGCACTTGAGATCAAAGCAGTTAATCAGGCCAAGGATTTCCAAATTGAGAGCAGATACTGGTATGACTCAATAGCCCAGATGAAGTCGGAAGTACGGCGACTGAAGCATCAGCATATACAGGATGCTCAAGTATTCAAGATATGCAGCGATCAGATAAAACGCCTACTCGTAGAGAAGAAGCAAACCAGAGATAGGATCAAGTCCATTGCCCATGCCATCACCAGACGATGTCTACGATGTGAGAACATGTCCAGCGTTACCGTCCTCTCGGCAGTGATGGGTTACGTCAAGCAGACTATGCACGAGCTGGAGCAACTTGAGAGGGATCTCACGCCTAGGACCGCGGCGAGGCCGAACGATGCCCCGCGGACACCAATTTTCAAAACCATAATGCACTCATAAGTCAAGCCTGCATCTTAGCATCTTCTGCCTGTTTTTCCCATCAGGGTGATTTTTAGTCTATTTTGAGTCTAGGTTTATTTTCAAAGTTTACTCTTTCTTTTGCAAAATGTAGTTTGTAATAGACCATTTCAACAATAAAGAGGTTGCTTCTTTATGCTCATTTGTGTTTTTCGAACTACGTAATGATCTGATTCACGTAGGCATCGTGATACGTAGGTAATCCTCATCGGATCCGGTCGCACTTCTTTTACTGCAAAATAATAAAAAAAAATAATAATAATAATAAAAGAAAACAAAAAAAAGGGGGAAAAACTAATAAAGAGGAAAAATTCCGGAATGACGCATGCTCTCGTAGCAAACATGTAGTAATCCACTTAACTGTATAGGTGCATCATGACCAACGTGAGATTAACTATCTGTTATTTGCTGCAAATTAACCGTGCGTTTGTCGTTAAGTACCCAGGGTTTTTGAAAAGACGGTTGGTTTGGTGAAAGTCTGCCCTCGCACTCATACTTCACGAGGTCAAGGAGAAGTGTTCAACTACCTGTTGTTAAGACCAGAAGCAGTACTCACACTTACTTCACCAGGTCAAAAGGAAGTGCGGAAATGTCTTCAGAAATTCCATTGCAAACAATCCCTGTTTCCGAGGAGAGCTCGATCTCAGCCGTCCTCACACCTGAATCCGCAACTGCGGAGGAAAATAGAATCCTACGGCTCCGCATGTTGGAAATGCTGGACGACTGGAATAATGGGAAAGAGCCGCCGAGTGTCGTCCCCGGATTCCCTGAATTATTCTCCAGGTCAAGTGGGACTTCTAATGTCCCCATAAATTATCCTGCTACCCTATTCGGGTACCCAGCCACCTCAGCCTTCTCTGCTGGATCGCCTTCTGAGCCTCATCCCCGAATGTCAGCCACCGATGCAAGCATGAACATCTTTACTGCATCACCTTGCCCGATTACGGCATAGCCTGCCACGTACATTCCAAACTTTGACTCATCCTCTTTTACATTCCAAGCACCATCGTTCTCAATGGAACCAACTAGGTTCGCTGCCAGCACTAATCCTCTACCGCCTCAGTGCGAGCTTGCACCCGGGCAGGATCCGAATCCCAGAATTGCAGAACAAAATGAGATTGCCAAGAGAATGAGAAGCCTTGAACAGAGTTTGAAGAATATGCAAGGATTGAGCGGACAGAAGAGCGTCTCTTACGCCGACCTATGCATGTTCCCTCACGTGCACCTGCCAGCGGGTTTCAAGACCCCAAAGTTCGAGAAATACGATGGGCACGGTGACCCCATTGCACATCTTAAGAAATACTGCAACCAATTGCGGGGAGCCGGCGGAAAAGAAGAACTGCTAATGGCATATTTTGGGGAAAGTCTAGTAGGGATAGCTTCGGAATGGTATATGGACCAGGAAATGTCCCGATGGCATATATGGGATGATCTCGCCAGAGATTTTGTGAAACAATTCCAGTATAACATCGACATTGCACCAGACCGAAATTCTCTATCGAATTTGAAAGAAGAAACCTTCAGAAAGCTTCAGGGAATATGCTATTAAGTGGCGTGAACAGGCGTCAAGAGTGAAGCCTCCCATGGATGAAGTGGAAATGGTCACTACTTTTCTCCAGGCTCAAGAATCTGACTATTTCCAAAACATGATGTCAGCCATGGGTAAGCCATTCGCGGAAGCGATCAAGATTGGAGAGATGGTAGAAAATGGTCTGAAAACAGGTAGGATTCTGAGTCAAGCAGCCATAAGGGCAACCTCCCAGGCCGTCCAAAGCGGGTCCGGAGGAATGACCAGAGGGAAGAAGAAAGAAGAAACAACTATGGCAGCCTCGGAAGCAAGGGAGTATCGTCATCCTAGGCCCCGTTTCCCGGAAAGAACCCCACAACACTACTACCCCCATTCCAATTTGGCATATGCTCATCAACCTTATATGGTCATGAATGCCCAACCTTATGCCCATCCACCACAACAAGCCAACCGAGGCCCAGCTCCACCTCCCAGAAATCAGCCTCCTTACCGCAACCACTATAACCCACAACCCCCGCAGAATAACTTCCGCCCTCAAGAGCCACCCCGAAGGCGGACTTTCACGCCCATCGGTGAACCATACTCAACCTTGTTCCCGAAGCTAGTCCAGTTGGGTTTCTTGCAACCAATCCCTCAAACAAAGCAAAACCCGACGTCACCTTCTTACAAAGCTGGAGTCAGATGCGCCTATCATTCAGGGGCCGAGGGACATGATACAAATGACTGCTGGTCGTTGAAAAGAGTGGTCGAAAATTTGATAGAGCAAGGGAAAATAGTGCTAAGGGACGAGGAGATCCCGAATGTAACTAACAATCCATTACCTGCTCACAATAATGGGCCGCTGATCGGAATGATTTGTGAAGACAAAGAGTTCGACCCTGCTCTGAAAGCCATAATTGCCATTGTCGACACGGGAAAGAGGCCCGAAACAGACCAGAAACCAGAAAAGGGGGAGGAGGCCAAAGCTATAAAGAAAGAGCCTGAAAAGAAGGTGGAGAAGAAAGTGGTACCGGTAAAGGATGGAGTTCTTTACATACCACGAGGTCGAGCTGAGAAGACGCAGAACTTCGGAATCAAAAAGACAAAACCTATGTACGTGCCGAAAGGGGCCTATGTGGTCCGGGGGACGATTCAACCACCTCGGCTGAATGAGCCAGTGGTTATCGGACGCGTGCCACAAAAGCCAATGACCAACCCGTCCACAGTGCCGTGGAATTATCAAAAGACTTTGGTAATGTACAAAGGTAAAGAGGTCATGGGAGAACTTCCAGAAAATACTTTCATTGGAAGGTATTCAAATACCCAAGAACTGAACAACGCCACACAAAGGCGCTTCCCGCCAAAGAAGCCCGTAAGTGTTGAAGAAGCGGAAGTGTTCTTCCAACAAATGAAAATGCCGGATTACGAAGTGATAGATCAACTGCGCAAGTACCCCGAGCAAGTGTCCATGCTGTCATTGTTAATGAGGTCGACCGAGCATCAAAAGATCTTACTGAAGACCCTGAATGAAGCATATGTGCCAGTTGAAACCTCGGTAGAACAATTAGAGCGGATGACAGAAAGATTCTTCGCCGTCAACCAAATCTCTTTCAGCAAGAACGATCTACCCCCGGAAGGAGCGGCACACAACAAGGCTTTGCATCTAACAGTTAAATGCGAAGACTATTATGTCAAGCGGGTAATGTTGGATGGGGGCTCAGGCGTTGACATTTGCCCGCTCTCCACGCTACAAAGAATGGAAATTGGGACCGGAAGAATCCGACCCAACAATGTCTGCGTAAGGGCTTTCGACGGCATCAAGAGAGATACCATGGGAGAAATAGACCTATTGTTGGTCATAGGACCAGTCGAATTTCAAGTAACCTTCCAGGTGCTCGACATGGATACATCCTACAATTTTCTCCTTGGCAGACCTTGGATCCATGCGGCAGGAGCCGTGCCTTCCACTCTTCACCAGATGGTGAAGTTCGAGTACGAAGACCGAGAGATCGTGGTCCATGGGGAAGATGAGCATGCCATTTATCGGGACCCATCCATCCCATATCTTGAACCGAGAGAAGGGAGCGAACATACGGTCTATCAAGCTTTCGAGATTGTACTGGCAGAGCAGCACGAAGAGGGAATACCCTGCCCCCAGCCTTTCTTGTCTAACGCCTCGGTTATGGTGGCCAAAGAGATGATCCGGCATGGATTTAGGCCAGGGAAAAGGCTTGGACGAACCCTTCAGGGAATAACAGAACCCATTACCCTGCCAGTCACCAAGAAACCTTTTGGACTAGGCTTCAAACCTACTCCAGCAGACGAAGAGTGGGCAAAGAAAAGGAAAAATGAGGGTTGGAAGTTACCTCGACCATTGCCGGATTTATATGCAACTTTCATCAGGCCAGGATACGCTGAAGAAGAAGATGATGAGGCCTTCACAGCTGAGGAAATCGAGGAGATATGTGGGGCGATGAGAGAGATGCTCTACGAGGTCCACATGGTTCAACCAGGTGAAGGCACAAGCATTGCTGAGATGATGTACGTGTGGCCGAACGCCAAACTTCAAAACTGGGAGGCCACGCCATTCCCGACTAGACGGAAGTCCGGGTAGACCTGTCCTACCACCTTTCCTGTGTCACAAGTTATCTCCAGGACATAACTTGAACGTTTTCTTCCTTTCAATTGTTGTTTTGAATTCCTAAGTTGTAAACATTGTTGTCGTCCAACTTTCCAAAGAAAATAAAAAAAAATCATCATTGCTTTCCCATTCTTTCTTTTGTTCTGATTTTTGTTATTTTTCCTTTTATCTTTCTTTTCAGTCATAATAATGCGGCTTTAAATATGACATGCTTGCGGACTTCACGCCCAGATCACAATGAGCTATTTAACTGCGAATTAATGAACCCAGAACCAGAATATGATGCGGAAGAAGCTTTTAGGGAAATAAACCGAGAGTTGGAATATTTTGAGAATAAACCTAAGCCAAATCTGAATGACACCGAACCGGTTAATTTAGGAACTCCTGAAGAAATCCGGGAGACCAAAATAAGCATTCACACGGACAAGAAAACGCGAGAGGCGATAATTCAACTTCTTTTTGAATTTAAAGACGTGTTTGCTTGGTCATATGATGACATGCCGGGTCTAGGTGTTGATCTAGTGGTTCATAAATTGCCGATTCATCCTGATTGTCCTCCAGTTCAACAAAAGCAACGAAAGTTCAAAACTGAGGTCAGTGACAAGATTAAAGAGGAGATCACCAAACAACTGAAAACGGGAGTGATTCGGGTAGTCCAATATACAACATGGTTGGCGAATGTGGTTCCAGTACCAAAAAAGGACGGGAAAACTCGGGTATGTGTAGATTACCGAGATCTGAACAGAGCAAGTCCTAAAGATAATTTCCCGCTGCCCAACATCCACATCCTCGTTGATAATTGCGCCAAACACGAGATACAGTCTTTCGTAGATTGTTACGCTGGGTATCATCAGGTATTGATGGATGAAGAGGACGCCGAGAAAACTGCCTTCACCACGCCTTGGGGCACCTACTGTTACCGGGTCATGCCATTTGGTTTGAAGAATGCTGGGGCTACTTACATGAGGGCCATGACTGCCATTTTCCATGACATGATGCATCAGGAAATAGAGGTGTACGTGGACGACGTGATAGTCAAGTCCAGGACGCAGGATAATCACATCCAAGACTTGAGGAAATTCTTCGAGAGATTAAGGAAGTATGACTTGAAGCTGAACCCAGCCAAATGCGCTTTCGGAGTTCCGTCGGGCAAACTTTTGGGCTTCATCGTAAGCAGGAGAGGTATCGAGCTAGATCCAACTAAGATAAAATCCATCAGAGATCTGCCTCCCCCGAGAACAAAGAAAGACGTGATGAGTCTGTTGGGCAGGTTGAACTACATCAGTCGGTTTATTGCCCAGCTGACAAGCACGTGTGAGCCCATATTCAAGCTGTTAAGGAAAGATGCGGCGATTAAATGGACAACTGAGTGTCAAGAAGCCTTTGATAAAGTCAAAGAATACCTTTCGAATCCCCCAGTCTTGGTCCCTCCAGAACCAGGGAGGCCACTTTTCTTGTATCTGACAGTCTTGGAGAACTCTTTCGGTTGCGTCCTCGGGCAACACGACATAACCGGAAAGAAGGAACAAGCAATCTACTACCTGAGCAAGAAATTCACCAGCTACGAGGCCAAATACACTCTGCTGGAAAGGACATGCTGCGCTCTCACATGGGTTGCTCAAAAGCTGAGACATTATCTCCAAGCCCACACTACATTCCTCATAAGCAGGTTGGATCCTTTGAAGTATATATTTCAGAAACCAATGCCTACTGGGAGACTGGCTAAATGGCAAATCTTGCTTACGGAATTCGACATAGTTTATGTCACTCGCACGGCAATGAAAGCCCAGGCGTTAGCAGATCATTTGGCCGAAAATCCGGTCGATGAGGAATACCAGCCATTGGATACCTACTTTCCAGATGAAGAAGTAAACACCGTAGAAGTGGTCTCGGAGGAAGCTCATGTTTGGAAGATGTTCTTTGATGGAGCCGTGAACGCCAAGGGTGTAGGGATTGGGGCAATTTTGATCTCGCCTTCTGGTCAGCATTATCCCGCCACAGCTAGACTTCGTTTCTTTTGCACAAATAATACAGCCGAGTATGAAGCCTGCATCATGGGCATGCATATGGCAATCGATCAAGATGTCGAAGACTTACTGATTATGGGAGATTCTGACCTGATTATCCGGCAAGCCCAAGGCGAATGGGAAACTCGGGATGTCAAACTTATCCCTTACCGACAGCATGTGGAGGACCTCGGCAAGCGCTTTACATCAATAGAGTTCAGGTATATCCCGAGGTGTCACAATGAACTGGCAGACGCACTCGCTACTCTGGCTTCAATGCTACCCTACCCGGGCAACGCCCACGTCGATCCTTTGGAAATCCAAATCAAGGAAAGACACGGTTACTGCAATGTAATCGAGGCGGGATCAAATACGCAGCCTTGGTACCATGACATCAAGAGGTTCCTGAAGACACAAGAATACCCCGAGCACGCTACTGGAGATCAAAAGAGGACCATTAGGCGACATGCAAGTGGTTTCTTTCTGAGCGGTGAATTGTTGTATAAGAGGACCCCGGACCTCAATCTTCTAAGATGTGTCGATATCGAGGAGGCAAGAAAGATCATGCACGAAGTACACGCAGGTGTGTGCGGACCTCACATGAACGGGTATGTCTTAGCAAAGAAAATCCTTCGAGCAGGTTATTACTGGATGACCATGGAAAAGGATTGCTTTAGCTTCGTTCGGAAGTGTCATCAGTGTCAGGTGCACGGTGATTTGATTCATGCACCTCCCACGGAGCTGCATCCCATGTCTGCACCTTGGCCATTTGTCGCCTGGGGCATGGACGTCATTGGACCAATCGAACCAAAGGCTTCGAATGGACACAGGTTTATACTGGTTGCCATCGATTACTTCACAAAATGGGTAGAAGCTGTCACTCTCAAGTCGGTCACTAAAAAAGCTGTAGTGGATTTTGTACACTCAAATCTTATCTGTCGTTTCGGTATTCCTGCGACTATCATTACAGATAACGCAGCAAACTTGAACAGTCACTTGATGGGAGATGTATGCGAGCAATTCAAGATAACGCATAGGAATTCTACTCCTTATCGGCCGAAAGCCAATGGTGCTGTGGAAGCGGCGAACAAAAACATCAAGAAGATTTTGAGGAAAACGATCCAAAGTTCCCGACAGTGGCATGAGCAGTTACCATTTGCATTGTTGGGGTATCGCACTACGGTACGCACATCAGTAGGAGCGACTCCTTATCTTTTGGTTTATGGGACCGAGGCTGTAATACCGGCAGAGGTAGAAATTCCTTCGCTTCGAACCATTGTCGAAGCAGAAATCGAAGACAGCGAGTGGGTCAAGACTCGGTTAGAGCAATTGATTTTGATTGATGAAAAGCGAATGGCCGCGGTTTGTCACGGACAGTTGTACCAACGAAGAATGGCCCGTGCTTACAACAAGAAAGTCCGACCCAGGAATTTCGAAGTAGGTCAGCTGGTACTGAGGCGTATTCTGCCGCATCATGAGGAAGCAAAAGGGAAGTTTGCTCCAAATTGGAAAGGCCCATACATCATAAGGAAGATATTGCCGAGAGGAGCATTGTATTTAGGTGATATCGAAGGAAATGACCCCGACACAGCAGTAAATGCGGATGCAGTCAAGAGATACTACGTCTGAATTATACTCCAGTAGTCTTGACGCATTTGAAATGACGAAGGTTTTATTCCCCACTACTCCCCAAACACTACCCAATTCTCTCTACAAACCTTTGAGCCGCTTAAAAAAAAAAGAAAAAAAACAAAACAAAACATTGATTGAGGCCTGAACTACGTTTGACTTGATTCCGAAAGGATACGTAGGCAGCCTCTCCCTGAGGTTCAGTCACACCAACAATAAAATCCCATTCACCCTGAAATTGAAACCGGGGCACGTCGAGCAGTTTGGAAGTTAGTATCATCTACCTCTCTTTACCAAGCACAAGCCTTCAGATCAATTACCAAAGATAGTGGGAAACCAATAAGCGTCACAAAATGGAGACCAGCACAATCTGAATTGAGAGAGATAAAATGAGAGAGTCTCGTCGGTGAAAACCTTCGGGCACCACGAGGCGACGGGAGTAGAGAGACCAAAATGAGAGAGCTTGTTTAGTAAAAACTCACAAAGAGTGCTATCAAGCGATGACAGGAAGAGAAATGAGAGAGGTCAGCCAGCGAAAACCCGCAAAGGGCGCTGTTGGTCGAAAAGAATGACTCCATCCCAAGGAGGTCTCGGCAAAGCTCCACCGGTTTGGACTCACAGATCCGTTCTGGTTCAGGGAAACGCAAGTTCATGGAAGGTCAGGCGTCCAGTCCAAAGAGCATGTCATGTCATTTAAAGCCAGCGTTATCTTCCTCAGATAAGTCTTTCTCGTCCCAAAAGGGACACTCCCTTCCTGAAATTTGTTTTCTCCTTTCTTGGTTTCTCTTCGAATCCCTTTTATGTTTTAACCCCAAGTCCTAGATGTACCGGAAAAGACAGGTGGCAGGTTTGGTTGCACGGAATTCCGTTTCATGAAGGAAAACGCCTCGTTTCATTGGTACGTTCGTCCAAGCCTGATGAATCATGATGTTTGATGGTGTTCAAAGTAAAGAGGAAAAAGAGAAATTTCCCCCAGCAAGTCCGCCTTCGGACGAATCCCCATAGAGTCTCCCTCTGTACAAATCCCCACAGAGTCTCTCCTTGTACAATCCCCCACAGAGTCCCCCAATATATAAAAAAAAATCCCCGTTGGAATTTCCCCAGCACATCCCCAGCGAATCCCTTTGTAAATATTCCCCAACAAGCTTACCCCAACAAACCCTAGAAAGCCCGCTTTGAAACAAATCCCCAGCATGCCCCGTTGTACAAAAATCCCCATAAAGAATCCACTTTGTAAATATTCCCCCCCCCACAGAGCTTCCTGTTGTACCAATCCCCACAGAATACCTCCAATAAAATCCCCGTTGAGAACCTCCAAGCAAAACGGGACAAAAAAAAAGAGAAAAATAAAAGAGAGCCTTGCGAGGCAAATCATCACAGAATCTGGAAATACAAAGCCTGAGCAGTCAAAAGAGTTTCGCCATTTGAATCCAATCAACGGCAAGATTTCGCGACAGAAATAAGGACGCAACAAAGCAACAGGAACGATCAAGGTCACCAAACTGACCGTCATTTCCGAACTAACAATTTTTCTTTGTCTGAAAAGTTGAAACAGGTATAATCCTAGACAACCGTGCAAGAAGCAGGTGTCGCCCAAAGAAGAAGGTACGCGGGTACAAGAAATACCTTGGCAATGATGAATTCACTCGAAAGGTAAGTTTCCACGAAACTCCCTTTTATCTTCTACTAAAACAAGAAAATTCAAAAAAAAAAGAGATCGTTTAGTATTCTCGAACTTTGTCCCCAGCCAGTCAGCATTAGGGTTTTAAACCCTAAACTGAACTTTTTCCCTTTCAGCCAGCATTAGGGTTTTAAACCCTAAACTGAGCTTTTCCATGCAATCAGCATTAGGGTTTTAAACCCTAAACTGAATTTTTTCCATTCAGCCAGCATTAGGGTTTTAAACCCTAAACTGAGCTTTTTCATGAAATCAGCATTAGGGTTTTAAACCCTAAACTGAGCTTTTCCATTTAGTCAGCATTAGGGTTTTAAACCCTAAACTGAACGTTTTTCCATTCAGCCAGCATTAGGGTTTTAAACCCTAAACTGAGCTTTTCCATGCAATCAGCATTAGGGTTTTAAACCCTAAACTGAATTTTTCCTTTAGTCAGCATTAGGGTTTTAAACCCTAAACTGAATTTTTTCCATTCAGCCAGCATTAGGGTTTTAAACCCTAAACTGAGCTTTTCCATGAAATCAGCATTAGGGTTTTAAACCCTAAACTGAATTTTTCCTTTAGTCAGCATTAGGGTTTTAAACCCTAAACTGAATTTTTTCCATTCAGCCAGCATTAGGGTTTTAAACCCTAAACTGAGCTTTTCCATGAAATCAGCATTAGGGTTTTAAACCCTAAACTGAGCTTTTCCATTTAGTCAGCATTAGGGTTTTAAACCCTAAACTGAACTTTTTCCCCTTTCAGCCAGCATTAGGGTTTTAAACCCTAAACTGAGCTTTTCCATGCAATCAGCATTAGGGTTTTAAACCCTAAACTGAACTTTTTCCCCTTTCAGCCAGCATTAGGGTTTTAAACCCTAAACTGAGCTTTTCCATGCAATCAGCATTAGGGTTTTAAACCCTAAACTGAATTTTTCCTTTAATCAGCATTAGGGTTTTAAAACTCTAAACTGAACTTTTTTCCCTGTCAAGCCAGCATTAGGGTTTTAAACCTTAAACTGAGCTTTTCCATGCAGTCAGCATTAGGGTTTTTAAACCCTAAACTCCCCTTTTTCCTTTAATCAGCATTAGGGTTTTAAACCCTAATCTAAAATTTTTCTTTAGTCAGCATTAGGGTTTTTAAACCCTAAACTGAATTTTTCCTTTAGTCAGCATTAGGGTTTTAAACCCTAAACTGAACTTTTACTTTAGTCAGCATTAGGGCCCCAACCCTAAACTGAACTTTTCCCCAGTTGGTCAGTATTAGAGTTTCAACTCTAGGAACTGAACTTCTCCCCAGCTATTCGGTATTAGGGCTCCAACCCTGAACTGAGCATTTTATCTTCCTTCATCAATTTTATGAACTTTCTGGCGAATAATTCACGAAATTTTCCTAGTGAAACTGGGGCAGAAAATTTCGCTCGTTTGTTTGTTTTCTCCCGCAGGTCTAACCTCGAGCCACACGGATCGAAATGACCCACGAGATGAGTCTCAACTCAGAATCTAAAAAAAAAAGGACAAAAAGAAGATGTCTCGAGATACCGGAGAAAATGGAAGGCGATCATTCCATGATTTGATTAAGGTCCAGAACTCTGCCAGTCACGTCTCCCTGAGTATCCCAGAGGTTAAACAAGCACCTACAAGTCGCAAGCATCAAGATTCAGATCGGAGTCTACAAGCAGAATCAGCTAAGACCCAAGATCAAGTCGCAAAAGAATCATAGATAGGAATCTTGTAACTAGCAGTTGACATGCATATAAGTGTTTAGTTCAGTTTCAATTTTTCTTTGGTTGTAATAAGGCGGTCAGTAAAACAGCGGTGACAACAGCAACAGCAGTAACAACAAGCATTGCAATCCCATGGTAGTCCCAGCTACCGAAGCTTCCCGAACTACATTGACCTGATTCCTGTTTAGCCCAGGATATGTAGGAAATCTTTGAAGCAAGATTCGGTCAAATCTTTCAAAAACATGCTTCACACGGAGTAGTCTATAGGCAAAAATCGCTCATATCCGCTCACTTTATCTTTGCACGAAAACTCTTCGTGTTTCCGAACAAAGAGGGGCAGCTGTGAGCACGTGATTTTTGTTTTACGCGACAATCGCTCCAAAAGAAACAAAAATAATAACAATTCGTCCTATTGTACAATTTTTGAATTTTACATGGCACTTTGTTAATTATTTATGATATTTTTGCCCATTTTTATCTTATTAAAACAAAATACAAAAATGATGTGTCATGCATAATTGGAACCGTAATCCGGTTGTTAAATAAGAAAACCATAAATAGGCATCTTTGTCCGTGATTTTTTTTTTTTGTTTTGTTTGATTTTTACCTGTTTCAAATATTTTAATATGTTTGTGCAAATAATTGTATTAAGTGTCTATTTAATTTTAATTTGATTTACTTAGGTTTTGTTTTAAAATAAAATATATATATAATAATAAAAAGAGAGTGCAAAATTGGGCTGAAATCAGTTTTGGGCCTACTTCATTCTAATTCGAGGCCCAACCCAAACCCAAAACCCCTGTGCAACCCAGTCCAGTCCAGCTGACACCAAGAACGTCCAAACGACGTCGTAATGGTTGAGTCTGATCTGAGCCGTTGATCTCTGAATGATCAACGGCCAAGATCACTTCCCCATAACCCACTGATGACCCCGACCCGTTTCCACCCGGACCGACCCAAACCCTTTAAAGATTGAAACGACACCGTCCCCCATCAGCCAAGAGATCCTGACCCTTCATCGCACCCCATCCAACGGTTAGGAATCAACCCCTCACTAACTATATAAACCCATAACCTTACCCTGCCCCTCCCCTATCCGAACCCCAGCCTTAGGTTACCTTCGTCCTCATCCCTTTCCCCTCCAAAACCCTAGCCGCCCCTGTATTCCTCACCATGAAAGACGACGGCATGGACGCCGGTAACCCCACCCTTAACACTATAGAACCCCCTTGCCATCCTGAACATGGATCTGTTAACTACTTAACTCGAATCCCTTCCCACCTTCTCGAATCTTCGTTTGAAGATTCGAGTCGGAACTTGACTTACACCGTTTAACCTCAGTTTCACACCAGACACTCCCCAGACCCCCCTCGTGACCAAACCATGCTTGGTTTGGTCCGAATCTGACCAGGAAAGCATGAATCCCAGATCTAATCTTTAGAACCTTAGGGTTCCTCGTCACTAGTCCGTATCTCGTTTAAACCAAGAGATTAAGGTCTAATGGACCTTAATCGAAGTGTTTCTCATCTGAGAAACACTTCGATTAAAGTCCGTTCAGCCTTAAGAAAGGTCTGTTCGAATCCAAGTTAAGGTTTTTGATTTTTCGGGATTTAAGGTGAGTTTTGTTCTCTTTTCTTTATTCTGTTAGTCCATGTTTGTTTAAAAGACTGTTCATGTTGTTGTGAAATTTGTGTTTCGAATTTTATCAACTGTGTCCTGTCCGCTTTGCCTAAACCTCGGTGTCTTGAGTCCTTCTTCTATTTGTTCTGATAATGTGTATGTATGTGTGTGTTGTGCAATTAGCTGATTTTCAAATTTGAACTGACTAACTGATTCCTCGAGTACAATTTTGCTTAGTCAGTACAATTCGAATCATGTGCCCTATACTGATTAAATGTCTGATTTTGGTTTCGATTGTATGTGTTATAACTAGTATAGTCGAGTCGACATATGTCGTCAATTAGTTTTAGTTGTCCGAACAATAACAAATCGACTTACTTCTGCTAAGCATTTGTTTGAATCAATTAGGAACTGAGTTTGTTTACTTATAGTTGTTAATTTGAATCAGAAATGCCAAAGGAATGTTTTGTTTAGTTACAGTTCTGAATTGGAGGGCATGTGCACTTGTGCACAACATGTGCATTTGTGCACTACAGGTGCATTTGTGCACAGCCTGGTTCCTGCATAAAGGGCTTTTTGATTTAAAAATAGTTTGACAGCATATGCTGTCAGATATATTCTGCTGCCCATTACCCTGCTTTAGTTTAAGAAGTATTAAACCTCATTTAAAAGAGTAAGTCTGCCAGGGAATGTGATGGGGGGGTTAATACTTAAATAGCTAAGTGGAAACTGAAAAGAAGATAGCACATGGGAGGGTTGTTCTTTTGGTCTAACAGGCTGTCAAAGGGCTGATGTTAAGGCTTATAAAAGGAGAAGAACACAGAGATACAAAAAAAAGGGAGGTAGAAAAAAAAAGAACAGAGACTGAATTTTTGAGAACTGGAAGTTCTGAAAAAAAAACAGTAAAAAACTGGAAAAGGTTTTTTTTTCTGATAACTCAAGTATAATTTCAAAACTGAAGACTGATATTGGATTTTGAAAAGAAAGGAGATAGGGGGAGGGATATACAGAAAATCAGCAACTGTTTCTTCCTTGTTCGTGTGATTTCTCAGTTCGTTCAACCTGTTCAATCAACTCTGTTTTCTTTCAAGTATCAGCTGAGTTCATTGGTGGATTCACATTGTTTGTTTCTCCTGGATTTGACCTGTCTTGGAGTTTTGTTTCTACTGCATTGTTTGCTGCTGTCTTTTTGCCATTTTTCCATCGGCTCTAACTGTATCCTGCACTGGGAGTTATTCTATCTGTTACCTGCTGTTACTGCTGCCGTTTCTGTTGCCATTGTCATTCTACTGACTTCCTTTCTTCTTCGATTGTAAGCATTCCCAGGTACACACTCCTGAAACCTTGTTGGTTGAAAGTTTGAAGTTTGAAGCAGAAATAAAGAACTGAACATCTTTTACTTTACAATACTTGTATTCAAAATAGGTCGAATGCTAGTTTGGCCTGTACTTGTTTAATTTCAAACTACAAATACTCTGTATGGGTTAACATACATTCTGATTTGAGGCGAACTACTAGATAGCATTTGTTTGTTAGATCGGACGTGTTTTAATGCATACAACCATTAGGTTTTGTTTTAGTTATGACATTATAACATAGAATCATGGCAAGCATCTGTACGTATTTTGTCTAGATCTCTGAACTATCAAATCTGTTACATACGGTTCCATTTAATTTCAAGATAAGTGTACCCCAAACTAATTCTCATGTAGCGTTACGATAACAGGGTGATAATGTATGCCAACCCTTTTGTTAGATTACTCGTTCCTATATGGTTCGATATGGGCTTCAATATAGATTCATTGTTTCGAAATAATGCGGTGACTTTTGAGGAAAACTAATAGGCATTTTTTCGAATCTAATTAATAGTAGTCTTTCATCCATGACTTTGTTAATTAATCCGATAAGTTAATTTTGAAATTCAAGCTTAAGGTTTGTTTAATGTTAAATTTAGTATGTGTTATTCGTTTGCTTACAATCTCCCTTATCAAATTAACAAAGTTTATTCATCCATGAAATAAAGCACAAAATAATTCACGCCTCATAAAATCAGATAGTCAAATAAGGATCCGAAGTTGGTCAAGCATGTAATCAGCATGTAATCCTCTTTCTTTCGTTTTATTAGAGACAAACACAATAGAAATGTAGTCACTTTAGGATATCCTCTTCTAAAATAATGAGATGAGCCTCGCTAAGTAAAAAATGCAAATTGCGGGGCCCTCGATAATTAACCATAAAAAAAAATACTTAGAATTCGGGACAGGCCGTTTAGTGAATTTTACGGCCTTCCCCAAAGATAATAATACGTTAGACTCTTTAGGCACGGTTTAATTAAATCACATTCTTAAATTCGGGTGTGCATTGATGTGACCCAAATCCAAATCTCAACGAAGTCAAAATGTGTTGACAATCACGGGCGCATTGATTGTGACGTGGTTCGAGATGCATTTTCACGACGTTGCAATTCTATAAAATAAGTGATAATGATAAAAGCGGTTTAAACTTAATAAAAGCATGTAAGTCATAACATTGTATTTAAATCAGATATTTAGCCATTATAACAATTTAAGCGACCGTGCTAGAACCACGGGATTTGAGGGTGCCTAACACCTTCCCTCGGGTCAACAGAATTCCTTACTTAGAATTTCTGGTTCGCAGACTTCATTTGGAAAAGTCGAAAATTTCCTCGATTTGGGATTCAAGATAAACCGGTGACTTGGGACACCAAAAACCAAACCTTTCCCAAGTGGCGACTCTGAATTAAATAAATAATCCCATTTCGAATATTGTCACTTAAATTGGAAAAACTCCCCTCGCGCATTTAACCCTTCGGGGGCGGGCGCGCAAAAAGGAGGTGTGACACTAACTAGCTAGTCTCACTCTATTGTGCTGTAGAAATATTCACAACTTTCCCCTAACCTATAACCTTAATGCTCGACCTCCATAATTCCCTGTCAAGGGCCATGTCCTCAGTAATCCTAAGTCGCGCCATGTCCTGTCTAATCACCTCTCCCCAATACTTCTTAGGTCGCCCTCTACCTCTCTGCGTGCCCACTACAGCCAGTCGCTCACACCTCCTCACCGGTGCATCAGTGCTCCTCCTCTGAATGTGCCCGAACCATTTGAGTCTCACTTCCCGCATCTTGTCCTCCATGGGGGCCACGCCCACCTTCTCTCGAATATCTTCATTCCTAATCTTATCCATCCTTGTATGCCCGCACATCCACCTCAACATCCTCATCTCTGCTACTTTCATCTTCTGGATGTGTGAGTTCTTTACCGGCCAACATTCAGTTCCATATAACATTGCAGGCCTAACCACTGCTCTATAAAACTTACCTTTTAGTAACGGTGGCACTTTCTTGTCACATA